>NW_028127574.1:0-15989 GCF_965231255.1 Vanellus vanellus
GGGTATGGGGGGTTTTGGGGGGGTGTATGGGGTTGGGGGGGGGTGTGGGGGGTTTTTGGGGGGGGATGGGGTTGGGGGGGGTATGGGGTTGGGGGGGTATGGGGGGTTTTGGGGGGGTATGGGGTTTTTTTGGGGGGTTATGGGGGGTTTTGGGGGGGTTGGGGTTGGGGGGATGGAGGTTTTGGGGGGTTATGGGGGTTGGGGGGGTATGGGGGGTTTTGGGGGGTATGGGGGGTTTGGGGGGGATGGGGTTGGGGGGGTATGGGGGTTTTGGGGGGGGTATGGGGGTTTTGGGGGGGGTATGGGGTTGGGGGAGTTATGGGGGTTTTGGGGGGTATGGGGGGTTTGGGGGGGGTTATGAGGTTTTTTTTTGGGGGGTATGGGGGGTTTTGGGGGGGTATGGGGGTTTTTTTTGGGGGGTATGGGGGGTTTGGGGGGGTATGGGGTTGGGGGGGTATTAAGGGGGGTTTGGGGGTGGTATTAAGAGCTTTTGGGTTTTGGCGGGTGTGGGGGGTTTGGGGGCTATTAAGGGGGTTTTGGGGGGTATTAAGGGGGTTTGGGTCGTTATTAAGAGCTTTTGGGGTTTGGGGGGGTTATGGGGGGTATTAAGGGGGGTTTGGGGGGGTATTAGGGGGTTTGGGGGCGGTATTAAGAGCTTTTGGGGTTTGGGGGGCTATGAGGGGGTATTAAGGGGGGCTTGGGGGTATTAAGAGCTTTTGGGGTTTGGGGGGGTATTAAGGGGGTTTGGGGGGTATTAAGAGCTTTTGGGGTTTGGGGGGGTTATGGGGGGTATTAAGGGGGTTTGGGGGGTATTAAGGGGGGTTTTGGGTCGTTATTAAGAGCTTTTGGGGTTGGGGGGTATTAAGGGGGGTTTGGGGGGTATTAAGGGGGTTTGGGGGGTTATGGGGTTTTGGGGGGTATTAAGGGGGTTTTGGGGCAGTATTAAGAGCTTTTGGGGTTTGGGGGGGTTATGGGGTGTATTAAGGGGGTTTGGGTCGTTATTAAGAGCTTTTGGGTTTTGGGGGGGCTATGGGGGGTATTAAGGGGGGTTTGGGGCGGTATTAAGAGCTTTTGGGGTTGGGGGGTATTAAGGGGGGTTTGGGGTTATTAAGGGGGTTTGGGGGCGTTATTAAGAGCTTTTGGGGTTTGGGGGGGTTATGGGGGGTATTAAGGGGGGGTTGGGGGGTATTAAGAGCTTTTGGGGTTTTGGGGGGGTTTATGGGGTGTATTAAGGGGGGTTGGGGGGGTATTAAGGGGTTTGGGGGCGTTATTAAGAGCTTTTGGGGTTTGGGGGGGCTATGGGGTATTAAGGGGGTTTGGGGGCGGTATTAAGGGCTTTTGGGGGTTGGGGGGTATTAAGGGGGTTTGGGGGTTATTAAGGGGTTTTGGGGCGGTATTAAGAGCTTTTGGGGTTGGGGGGGTTATGGGGTGTATTAAGGGGGGTTTGGGGGGTATTAAGGGGGGTTTGGGGGGTATTAAGGGGGGTTTGGGGGGTTATTAAGAGCTTTTGGGGTTTTGGGGGGGTTATGGGGTTTTGGGGGGGTATTTAGGGGGGTTTGGGGGGGTATTAGGGGGGGTTTGGGGGGTTATTAAGAGCTTTTGGGGTTTGGGGGGGTTATGGGGGGTATTAAGGGGGTTTGGGGGGTATTAAGGGGGGTTTTGGGTCGTTATTAAGAGCTTTTGGGGTTGGGGGGTATTAAGGGGGGTTTGGGGGGTTATTAAGGGGGTTTGGGGGGTATTAAGGGGGTTTGGGGTTGGGGGGTTATGGGGTTTTGGGGCTATTAAGGGGGTTTTGGGGGGGTATTAAGGGGGGTTTGGGGTCGTTATTAAGAGCTTTTGGGGTTGGGGGGTATTAAGGGGGGTTTGGGGGCTATTAAGGGGGTTTTGGGGGGGTATTAAGGGGGATTTGGGGCGGTATTAAGAGCTTTTGGGGTTGGGGGGGTTATGGGGGGTATTAAGGGGGTTTGGGTCGTTATTAAGAGCTTTTGGGGTTGGGGGGTATTAAGGGGGGTTTGGGGGGTTATTAAGGGGGTTTGGGGGGTATTAAGGGGGTTTGGGGGCGTTATTAAGAGCCTTTGGGGTTTGGGGGGGCTATGGGGGGGTATTAAGGGGGGGTTGGGGCAGTATTAAGAGCTTTTGGGGTTTGGGGGGGTGTGGGGTTTGGGGGCTATTAAGTGACTTTTGGGGGCTATTAAGTGGCTTTTGGGGGCTTATTAAGGGGCTTTTGGGGCAGTATTAAGCGCTTTTGGGGTTGGGGGGGTATTAAGGGGGGGGTAGATTTTTTGGGGGGGGGGGGGGGGGGAGGCCCCACCTCCTCGTCCTCGCGGGGGGGGTGGCCCTTGGCGCGGGCGATGAGCCCCTCCAGCTCGTGGAAGCGGCGCTCCATCTCCTGCAGCCGCAGGCGGGCCTGGTGCTGCTCCCGCCGGATGCGCTCCAGCAGCCGCTTCCCGTGCTCCTCCGCCACGCAGGGGCTCTGCTGCCACTGCTGGATCCGCTGGGGCAGGATCTCGTAGATCCGGCTGCCGGGAAAGAAGCCGAGGAAAAGGATATGGAGGGGGGGGGGGGGGGAGAGAGAGGGGGGGGTTAATTGGGGTGGGGGGTGTTGGCCAAGGAGCTCGGGATTCCCGGGATCCGCTCTGGGATCCGCGCTGGGATCAGTCCTGGGTGGATCCGGGAGATACAGCTGGGGGGGGGCTGTATTGTCCCAGGAGCTCAGGATTCCCGGGATCCGCTCTGGGATCCACTCTGGGATCCACTCTGGGATCGGTCCCGGATGGATCCGGGAGATGCGGCTGCGGGGAGGGGGAGGGGGGGGGTGGTGGCCCAGGAGCTCGGGATTCCCGGGATCTGCTCCGGGATCCGCTCTGGGATCGGTCCTGGGTGGATCCGGGAGATACAGCTGGGGGGGGGCTGTATTGTCCCAGGAGCTCAGGATTCCCGGGATCCGCTCTGGGATCCGCTCTGGGATCCGCTCTGGGATCGGTCCCGGATGGATCCGGGAGATGCGGCTGCGGGGGGGGGGGGGGGGTTAATTGGGGGGTTCTGGGGGGGGCTGTGTTGTCCCAGGAGCTCAGGATTCCCGGGATCTGCTCTGGGATCCGCTCTGGGATCCGCTCTGGGATCAGTCCCAGAGGGATCCGGGAGATGCGGCTGCAGGGAGGGGGGTGGGGGGGTTAATTGGGGGGTTTTGGGGGGGGGCTGTGTTGTCCCAGGAGCTCAGGATTCCCGGGATCCGCTCTGGGATCCGCTCCAGGATCGGTCCTGGATGGATCCGGGAGATGCGGCTGCGGGGAGGGAGGGGGGGGCTGTGCTGTCCCAGGAGCTCAGGATTCCCGGGATCCGCTCTGGGATCCGCTCTGGGATCGGCCCCGGATGGATCCGGGAGATGCGGGTGCGGGGAGGGGGAAGGGGGGGGCTGTGTTGTCCCAGGAGCTCGGGATTCCCGGGATCCGCTCTGGGATCCGCTCTGGGATCCGCTCCGGGATCGGTCCCGGATGGATCCGGGAGATGCGGCCGCAGAGATGTCACTGGGGGGAACTGGGAGGAGGTCCCCCACCGCCCGGAGACCGCCGGGATCCACTGGGGGATCCGCCGGGATCGACTGGGGGATCCACTGGGATCCACTGGGGCGGGACTGGGAATGGCCAATGGGGACGGGGACGGGGGGGGGGGGTGGGTCACTGGGGCTCTCCGAGAGGGTCCTCCACCAGTTCAGCACTGGGATCCACTGGGAGGGATCCAGTGGGAGGGATCCACTGGGAGGGGGTGTCACTGGGACCCGGAAGGTCCAACTGGGATCGCGGGGGAGGGGGAAGGGGGGTGTTGCCCCCCGCAACTGGGATTGATTGTGGGATGTACTGGGATCTTACTGGGATCTACTGGGATGCACTGGGAGGGCACTGGGGACAGCCCGGGGGGATCCCAGGCGGGCCGGGGTGTGCTGGGGGATCCGCTCGGGCGGCGGATGGGTTTGTGGTCTGTACTGGGAGGGCTATAGTGGTCTGTACTGGTCTGTACTGGTCCGTACTGGTTCATACTGGTCCATACTGGGGTCTACTCACCCGGCAGCCAGCTTGACATCACCTCCCTCCCTCCAGCACTGGGATGATCGGGGCATCATAGGGATCTATCGCACTCTATACTGGTCTGCACTGCTTTATACTGGTCTGTACTGGTCTGTACTGGTCTATACTGGTTTCTACTGGGGTCTACTCACCCGGCAGCCAGCTCGACACCACCCCCCTCCCTCCAGCACTGGGACGACCGGGGCATCATAGGGATCTATCGCACTCTATACTGGTCTGCACTGCTTTATACTGGTCTGTACTGGTCTGTACTGGTCTATACTGGTCTATACTGGGGTCTACTCACCCGGCAGCCAGCTCGACACCACCCCCCTCCCTCCTGCACTGGGATGACCGGGGCATCATAGGGGTCCATCGCCCTCTATAGCGCTCTATAGCACTTCATACTGGTCCGCACTAGTCTATACTGGTCCATACTGGTCTATACTGGTCTGTACTGGTCTGTACTGGTCTGTACTGGGGTCTACTCACCCAGCAGCCAACTCGACACCACCCCCCTCCCTCTAGCACTGGGATGACCGGGGCATCATAGGGGTCCATCGCCCTCTATAGCTCTCTATAGCACTCCATACTGGTCCGTACTGGTCTATACTGGTCCGTACTGGTTTCTACTCACTTGGCGGCCAGTTTGACGCCGCAGGCCTCGCTGCAGTACTTGGAGGAACGAAGCATCGTATGGGTCTATTGCACTCCATCCTACTCTGTAGCAGTCTATACTGGTTTCTACTGGCCTGTACTGGTCTCTACTGGTTGATACTGGTTTCTACTGGTCCATACTGGGGTCTACTCACCCGGCAGCCAGCTCGACACCACCCCCCTCCCTCCAGCACTGGGACGACCGGGGCATCATAGGGATCTATCGCCCTCTATAGCGCTCTATAGCACTCCATACTGGTCCGTACTGGTCTATACTGGTCCGTACTGGTCTATACTGGTCTGTACTGGTCTATACTGGTCTGTACTGGTCTATACTGGTGTCCACTCACCCGGCAGCCAACTCGGCACCACCCCCCTCCCTCCAGCACTGGGACGACCGGGGCATCATAGGGGTCCATCGCCCTCTATAGCTCTTTATAGCACTCCATACTGGTCCGTACTGGTCTATACTGGTCCGTACTGGTTTCTACTCACTTGGCGGCCAGTTTGACGCCGCAGGCCTCGCTGCAGTACTTGGAGGAACGAAGCATCGTATGGGTCTATTGCACTCCATCCTACTCTGTATCAGTCTATACTGGTTTCTACTGGCCTGTACTGGTCTCTACTGGTTGATACTGGTTGATACTGGTCCATACTGGGGTCTACTCACCCGGCAGCCAGCTCGACACCACCCCCCTCCCTCCAGCACTGGGACGACCGGGGCATCATAGGGGTCCATCGCCCTCTATACTGGTCCGCAGTGCTTTATACTGGTCTGCACTAGTCTATACTGGTCTGTACTGGTCTGTACTGGTCTGTACTGGTCTATACTGGTCTATACTGGTTCCTACTGGGGTCTACTCACCCGGCAGCCAACTCGGCACCACCCCCCTCCCTCCAGCACTGGGACGACCGGGGCATTATAGGGGTCCATCGCCCTCTAGAGTGCTCTATAGCACTCCATACTGGTCCGTACTGGTCTATACTGGTCCGTACTGGTCTATACTGGTCCGTACTGGTCTATACTGGTGTCCACTCACCCGGCAGCCAGCTCGACACCACCCCCCTCCCTCCAGCACTGGGATGACCGGGGCATCATAGGGATCTATCGCCCTCTAGAGCGCTCTATAGCACTCCATACTGGTCCGTACTGGTCTATACTGGTCCGTACTGGTCTATACTGGTCCATACTGGTCTATACTGGTGTCCACTCACCCGGCAGCCAGCTCGACACCACCCCCCTCCCTCCAGCACTGGGACGACCGGGGCATCATAGGGGTCCATCGCCCTCTATAGCTCTCTGTAGCACTCCATACTGGTCCGTACTGGTCTATACTGGTCCGTACTGGTTTCTACTCACTTGGCGGCCAGTTTGACGCCGCAGGCCTCGCTGCAGTACTTGGAGGAACGAAGCATCGTATGGGTCTATTGCACTCCATCCTACTCTGTATCAGTCTATACTGGTTTCTACTGGCCTGTACTGGTCTCTACTGGTTGATACTGGTTTCTACTGGTCCATACTGGGGTCTACTCACCCGGCAGCCAGCTCGACACCACCCCCCTCCCTCCAGCACTGAGATGACAGGGGCATCATAGGGATCTATCGCACTCTATACTGGTCTGCACTGGTTTGTACTGGTCTGTACTGGTCTGTACTGGTCTGTACTGGTCTATACTGGTCTATACTGGTCTATACTGGTCTATACTGGTTTCTACTGGTTCCTACTGGGGTCTACTCACCCGGCAGCCAACTCGGCACCACCCCCCTCCCTCCAGCACTGGGACGACCGGGGCATCATAGGGGTCCATCGCCCTCTATAGCTCTTTATAGCACTCCATACTGGTCCGTACTGGTCTATACTGGTCCGTACTGGTTTCTACTCACTTGGCGGCCAGTTTGACGCCGCAGGCCTCGCTGCAGTACTTGGAGGGGGGCCGGGCGGGGCGGGTGCAGCCGGGGCCCAGGCACTGGCCCGATCCGGCGGGATCGCGGGGGTCCGGACGCTCCGGGTGACGGCTGCGCTCCCGGTGCCGCGGCTTCTGCCGGTGCCGCTTGTACCGCTCCTCCTTCTGGCCCCCCAGTAAGAACCAGTAAGCACCAGTAAGGCCGCCGGGGAAGACCAGCCGAGAGCCCAGGGGCTGCCCGCAGCTCCCAGCGGCCCTCCCAGTAAGCCTCAAGGACTCCCAGTAAGCCTCAAGGACTCCCACCAATTCCCACTAACCCTCACAAGCTCCCAGTAACCCCCACTACCTCCCAGTAACCCCCAGTTTAGACCAGTAAGGCTCCCAGGGATCACCAGAAATTCCCAGAGCTCCCAGCAGCCCTCCCAGTACCTCCCAGTAACCCTCAGGCCCTCCCAGTAAGACTCAAGGACTCCCTCCAATTCCCACTAACCCTCACGAGCTCCCAGTAACCCCCGCTACCTCCCAGTAACCCCCAGTTTAGACCAGTAAGGTTCCCAGGGATCACCAGGAGGTTCCAGGGGCCCTCCCAGTACCTCCCAGCAGCCCTCCCAGTAACCCTCAGGCCCTCCCAGTAAGACTCAAGGACTCCCAGCGATTTCCAATAGCCCTCACGAGCTCCCAGTAACCCCCACTACCTCCCAGTAACCCCCAGTTTAGACCAGTAAGGCTCCCAGGGATCACCAGAAATTCCCAGAGCTCCCAGCAGCCCTCCCAGTACCTCCCAGTAACCCTCAGACCCACCCAGTAAGACTCAAGGACTCCCTCCAATTCCCACTAACCCTCACGAGCTCCCAGTAACCACCACTACCTTCCAGTAACCCCCAGTTTAGACCAGTAAGGCTCCCAGGGATCGCCAGAAATTCCCACAGCTCCCAGCAGCCCTCCCAGTACCTCCCGTGGCCCTCCCAGTAACCCTCAGGCCCTCCCAGTAAGACTCAAGGACTCCCTCCAATTCCCACTAACCCTCACGAGCTCCCAGTAACCCCCACTACCTCCCAGTAACCCCCAGTTTAGACCAGTAAGGCTCCCAGGGATCACCAGGAGGTCCCAGGGGCCCTCCCAGTACCTCCCAGCAGCCCTCCCAGTAACCCTCAGGCCCTCCCAGTAAGACTCAAGGACTCCCAGCGATTTCCAATAGCCCTCACGAGCTCCCAGTAACCCCCACTACCTCCCAGTAACCCCCAGTTTAGACCAGTAAGGTTCCCAGGGATCACCAGGAGGTTCCAGGGGCCCTCCCAGTACCTCCCAGCAGCCCTCCCAGTAACCCTCAGGCCCTCCCAGTAAGACTCAAGGACTCCCAGCGATTTCCAATAGCCCTCACGAGCTCCCAGTAACCCCCACTACCTCCCAGTAACCCCCAGTTTAGACCAGTAAGGTTCCCAGGGATCACCAGAAATTCCCACAGCTCCCAGCAGCCCTCCCAGTACCTCCCAGTGGCCCTCCCAGTAACCCTCAGGCCCTCCCAGTAAGACTCAAGGACTCCCACCCATTCCCAGTAACCCTCACGAGCTCCCAGTAACCCCCACTACCTCCCAGTAACCCCCAGTTTAGACCAGTAAGGCTCCCAGGGATCACCAGGAGGTCCCAGAGCTCACAGCAGCCCTCCCAGTACCTCCCAGTGGCCCTCCCAGTAAGCCTCAAAGACTCCCACCAATTCCCACTAACCCTCACGAGCTCCCAGTAACCCCCACTACCTCCCAGTAACCCCCAGTTTAGACCAGTAAGGCTCCCAGGGATCACCAGAAATTCCCACAGCTCACAGCAGCCCTCCCAGTACCTCCCAGTAACCCTCAGGCCCTCCCAGTAAACCTCAAAGACTCCCAGCAATTCCCACTAACCCTCACAAGCTCCCAGTAACCATCACTACTTCCCAGTAACCCCCAGTTTAGACCAGTAAGGCTCCCAGGGATCACCAGGAGGTCCCAGAGCTCCCAGCAGCCCTCCCAGTACCTCCCAGTGGCCCTTCCAGTAACCCTCAGGTCCTCCCAGTAAGCCTCAAAGACTCTCACCAATTCCCACTAACCCTCATGAGCTCCCAGTAACCCCCACTACCTCCCAGTAACCCCCAGTTTAGACCAGTAAGGTTCACAGGGATCACCAGGAGGTTCCAGGGGCCCTCCCAGTACCTCCCAGCAGCCCTCCCAGTAACCCTCAGGCCCTCCCAGTAAGCCTCGAAGACTCCCAGCAATTCCCACTAACCCTCACGAGCTCCCAGTAACCATCACTACCTCCCAGTAACCCCCAGTTTAGACCAGTAAGGCTCCCAGGGATCACCAGAAATTCCCACAGCTCCCAGCAGCCCTCCCAGTACCTCCCAGTGGCCCTCCCAGTAACCCTCAGGCCCTCCCAGTAAGACTCAAGGACTCCCTCCAATTCCCACTAACCCTCACGAGCTCCCAGTAACCCCCGCTACCTCCCAGTAACCCCCAGTTTAGACCAGTAAGGTTCCCAAGGATCACCAGGAGGTTCCAGGGGCCCTCCCAGTACCTCCCAGCAGCCCTCCCAGTAACCCTCAGGCCCTCCCAGTAAGACTCAAGGACTCCCAGCGATTTCCAATAGCCCTCACGAGCTCCCAGTAACCCCCACTACCTCCCAGTAACCCCCAGTTTAGACCAGTAAGGCTCCCAGGGATCACCAGAAATTCCCAGAGCTCCCAGCAGCCCTCCCAGTACCTCCCAGTAACCCTCAGACCCACCCAGTAAGACTCAAGGACTCCCTCCAATTCCCACTAACCCTCACGAGCTCCCAGTAACCACCACTACCTTCCAGTAACCCCCAGTTTAGACCAGTAAGGCTCCCAGGGATCGCCAGAAATTCCCACAGCTCCCAGCAGCCCTCCCAGTACCTCCCAGTGGCCCTCCCAGTAACACTCAGGCCCTCCCAGTAAGCCTCAAAGACTCCCACCAATTCCCACTAACCCTCACAAGCTCCCAGTAACCCCCACTACCTCCCAGTAACCCCCAGTTTAGACCAGTAAGGTTCCCAGGGATCACCAGAAATTCCCACAGCTCCCAGCAACCCTCCCAGTACCTCCCAGTAACCCTCAGGCCCTCCCAGTAAGACTCAAGGACTCCCACCAATTCCCACTGACCCTCACGAGCTCCCAGTAACCCCCACTACCTCCCAGTAACCCCCAGTTTAGACCAGTAAGGTTCCCAGGGATCACCAGGAGGTCCCAGAGCTCCCAACAGCCCTCCCAGGGCCTCCCAGTAAACCCCAGTAGCTCCCAGTGCCCACCAGCACCCCACCAGTAGGCCTCCCAGTGACTCCCAGTAACCCCCAGGGCCTCCCAGTAGCTCCCGGTGACCCCCAGTAACCCCCAGGGCATCCCAGTAACCACCACAACCCCACCAGCACCCCACCAGTAGCCCTCCCAGTGACTCCCAGTAACCCCCAGTAGCTCCCGGTGACCCCCAGTAACCCCCAGGGCATCCCAGTAACCCCCACGACCCCACCAGGAGCTCCCAGTAGCCCTCCCAGTGACTCCCAGTGCCCACCAGCACCCCACCAGTAGCCCTCCCAGTGACTCCCAGTGCCCACCAGCACCCCACCAGTAGCCCTCCCAGTGACTCCCAGTAACCCCCAGTAGCTCCCGGTGACCCCCAGTAACCCCCAGGGCATCCCAGTAACCCCCACGACCCCACCAGGAGCTCCCAGTAGCCCTCCCAGTGACTCCCAGTGCCCACCAGCACCCCACCAGTAGCCCTCCCAGTGACTCCCAGTGCCCACCAGCACCCCACCAGTAGCCCTCCCAGTGACTCCCAGTAACACCCAGTAGCTCCCGGTGACCCCCAGTAACCCCCAGGGCATCCCAGTAACCCCCACGACCCCACCAGGAGCTCCCAGTAGCCCTCCCAGTGACTCCCAGTGCCCACCAGCACCCCACCAGTAGCCCTCCCAGTGACTCCCAGTGCCCACCAGCACCCCACCAGTAGCCCTCCCAGTGACTCCCAGTAACACCCAGTAGCTCCCGGTGACCCCCAGTAACCCCCAGGGCATCCCAGTAACCCCCACGACCCCACCAGGAGCTCCCAGTAGCCCTCCCAGTGACTCCCAGTGCCCACCAGCACCCCACCAGTAGCCCTCCCAGTGACTCCCAGTGCCCACCAGCACCCCACCAGTAGCCCTCCCAGTGACTCCCAGTAACACCCAGTAGCTCCCGGTGACCCCCAGTAACCCCCAGGGCATCCCAGTAACCCCCACGACCCCACCAGGAGCTCCCAGTAGCCCTCCCAGTGACTCCCAGTGCCCACCAGCACCCCACCAGTAGCCCTCCCAGTGACTCCCAGTGCCCACCAGCACCCCACCAGTAGCCCTCCCAGTGACTCCCAGTAACACCCAGTAGCTCCCGGTGACCCCCAGTAACCCCCAGGGCATCCCAGTAACCCCCACGACCCCACCAGGAGCTCCCAGTAGCCCTCCCAGTGACTCCCAGTGCCCACCAGCACCCCACCAGTAGCCCTCCCAGTGACTCCCAGTGCCCACCAGCACCCCACCAGTAGCCCTCCCAGTGACTCCCAGTAACACCCAGTAGCTCCTGGTGACCCCCAGTAACCCCCAGGGCATCCCAGTAACCCCCACGACCCCACCAGGAGCTCCCAGTAGCCCTCCCAGTGACTCCCAGTGCCCACCAGCACCCCACCAGTAGCCCTCCCAGTGACTCCCAGTGCCCACCAGCATCCCACCAGTAGCCCTCCCAGTGACTCCCAGTAACCCCCAGTAGCTCCCAGTGACCCCCAGTAACCCCCAGGGCATCCCAGTAACCCCCACGACCCCACCAGGAGCTCCCAGTAGCCCTCCCGGCGACTCCCAGTAACCCCCAGAGCCTCCCAGTGCCCGCCAGCAGCTCCCAGCAGCCCTCCCAGTAACTCCCAGTATGGCCCCCGGCACCTTTTTGTCCGACTTCTTCTCCCGCCGCTTGACGTGTTTGACCTTCACGGCGCGTTTGCGCAGGACGGGGTCGAGGAAAGGGGCGTCCTCGGGGTCGCTGAGCCACGGCTGCGCCGGCGACACGCCAAGAACACGCCAAGAACACGCCTCAGCGCCCCACGGACACGCCACGACACGCCCCGACCCGCCAAGACACGCCCCGACGCCGGAATCGAAAGACGCCTCTCCCCGCTCAACACGTGTCCTGGCGCCGCTAAAGGGCAGCCGGGGACATAAGAACACGCCTCGGCGTACAAAAACACGCTTAAAGCGTGTTCCCGTGTGCCTAAGGCACACCTCTACATGCTTAAAACATGCCTAAACAGGCTTAAAACACGCCTTGGTGCTCCGGAACACGCTGAGAGCACGCCTCTACGTGCCTAAACACGCTTAGAGCACGCCTCTACGTGCCAAAATACGATTAAAAACGCCCCATGTGCCTAAACACGCTTAGAACACGCTTCTGCGCGCCTAAACACGCTAAGAACATGCCTCTGTGTGCTTAAACACGCTTAGAGCACGCCTCTATGCGCCTAAACATGCTTAAAACACTCCTCTACACGCCTAAACACGCTTAAAGCGTGCCGCTACGTGCCTAAACACGCTTTAAACGGCTCTACACGCCTAAACACGCTTAGAGCATGCCTCTACATGCATAAACATGCTTAGGACATGCCTAAACACGCTTAGAACACACCTAAACACGCTTAGAACACGCCTCTACACGCCTAAACATGCTTAGAGCACGGGAACATGTTTAAAACGTGCCGTGGTGCGCCCGAACACGCTAAAAACACACCTCAGCAGCGTTTGGGGGGGAATGTGGGGTCCCCAAAGCCAAATTTGGGGCATTCGGGTAAAATTTGGAGAAATTTTGGGGTCCTTAAGGCTGAATTTGGGGCATTTGGGGGGAAATTTCGGGTCCTTAAAGCCAAATTTGGGGCATTTTGGGGAAAATTTGGGACATTTTGGAGAAATTTGAGGTCCCTAAAGCCAAATCTGGGGAATCTGTGGGAAATTTGGGGTCCTTAAGGCCGAATTTGGGGCATTTTGGAGAAATTTGGGGCATTTGGGCAAAATTTGGATAACTTTTGGGGTCCTTAAGGCTGAATTTAGGACATTTGGGGGAAATTTGAGGTCCCTAAAGCTAAATTTGGGGTATTTGGGGGATATTTCAGGTCCTTAAAGCCAAATTTGGAGGATTTAGGGAAAATTTGGGATCCCTAAAAGCCAAATTTGGGGCATTTTGGGGAAATTTGGGGGTCCTTAAAGCTGAATTTGGGGCATTTGGGGGAAATTTGGGGCATTTAGGGGAAATTTGGGATCCCTAAAAGCCAAATTTGGGGCATTTTGGGGAAATTTGGGGTCCTTAGAGCCAAATTTGGGGCATTTTGGGGAAATTTGGGGATCCTTAAAGCTGAATTTGGGGCATTTTGGAGAAATTTGGGGGTCCTTAAAGCTGAATTTGGGGTCCTTAAAAGCCAAATTTGGGGCATTTTGGGGAAATTTGGGGTCCTTAGAGCCAAATTTGGGGCATTTTGGGGAAATTTGGGGATCCTTAAAGCTGAATTTGGGGCATTTTGGAGAAATTTGGGGGTCCTTAAAGCTGAATTTGGGGTCCTTAAAAGCCAAATTTGGGGCATTTTGAGGAAATTGGGGGTCCCTAAAGCTGAATTTGGGGCATTTTGGAGAAATTTGGGATCCCTAAAAGCCAAATTTGGGGCATTTTAAAGAAATTTGAGGTCCCTGAAGCCAAATTTGGGGCATTTAGAAGAAATTTGGGATCCCTAAAATTTGGGGCATTTGGGTAAAATTTGAAAAAATTTTGGGGTTCTTAAGGCTGAATTTGGGGTCCTTAAAAGCCAAATTTGGGGCATTTTGAGGAAATTGGGGGTCCCTAAAGCTGAATTTGGGGCATTTTGGAGAAATTTGGGGTCCCTAAAAGCCAAATTTGGGGCATTTTAAAGAAATTTGAGGTCCCTAAAGCCAAATTTGGGGCATTCAGGGGAAATTTGGGGGTCCTTTAAGCTGAATTTGAGACATTTCGGAGAAATTTGGGGCATTTAGGGGAAATTTGGGGTCCTTGAAAGCCAAATTTGGGGTAATTTGGGGAAATTTGGGCGTCCTTAAAGCTGAATTTGGGGCATTTTGGAGAAATCTGGGATCCCTACAATTTGGGGCATTAGAATAAAATTTGGAGAAATTTTGGGGTCCTTAAGGCTGAATTTGGGGCATTTTGGAGAAATGTGAAATCCTTAAAGCCAAATTTGAGCCATTTGGGGGAAATTTCAGGTCCTTGAAGCCAAATTGGGGTCATTTGGGGGAATTTGGGGCATTTTAGAGAAATTTGGGGCATTTTGGAGAAATTTGGGGCATTTTGGGGGCCATTCCGGGAGAATTTAGCATCTCCGGCGCCGAATTTTGGGGCATTTAAGTGCAATTTTGGACAATCTCAGAGCCTCTGGGGGCGATTTGGGGCCAATCTGGGGGGATTTGGGGTCCCCCGGGCAAATTTGGGGTATTTCGGGGGGATCCGGAGCCCCTGAGGGACATTTTGGGGGGATTTGGAGCCCCTGAGATGCATTTTGGGGTGATTTTGGGGGGATTTGGAGCCCCTGAGGTGCATTTTGGGGGGATTTGGGGGGGATTTGGAGCCCCTGAGGCGCATTTTGGGGTGATTTTGGGGGGATTTGGAGCCCCTGAGGCGCATTTTGGGCGGATTTGGGGGGATTTGGAGCCCCTCTAGTGCCGTTTTGGGGGGATGTGGAGCCCCTCTAGTGCGATTTTGGGGGGATTTGGGGGGTTTTGAAGCCCCTCTAGTGCGATTTTGGGGGGATTTGGAGCCCCTGAGGTGCATTTTGGGGGGATTTTGGAGGAATTGGAGCCCCTGGAGTGCATTTTGGGGGGATTTGGAGCCCCTGAGGTGCATTTTGGGGTGATTTGGGGGGATTTGAATCTCCTCTAGTGCGATTTTGGGGGGATTTGGAGCCCCTGGAGTGCATTTTGGGGTGATTTTGGGGGGATTTGGAGCCCCTGAGATGCATTTCGGGGTGATTTGGGGGGATTTGAAGCCCCTCTAGTGTGATTTTGGGGTGATTTTGGGGGGATTTGGAGCCCCTCTAGTGCGATTTTGGGGGGATTTGGAGCCCCTGAGGTGCATTTTGGGGTTATTTTGGGGGGATTTGGAGCCCCTGAGGTGCATTTTGGGGGGATTTTGGAGGAATTGGAGCCCCTGGAGTGCATTTTGGGGGGAATTTGGGGGGATTTGAAGCCCCTCTAGTGCGATTTTGGGGTGATTTGGGGGGATTTGAAGCCCCTCTAGTGTGATTTTGGGGGGATTTTGGGGGGATTTGAAGCCCCTCTAGTGCGATTTTGGGGGGATTGGGAGCCCCTGAGATGCATTTTGGGGGGATTTGGGGGGTTTTGGCCCCTGAGGCGCATTTTGGGGGGATTTTGGAGGAATTGGAGCCCCTGGAGTGCATTTTGGGGGGATTTGGAGCCCCTCTAGTGCGATTTTGGGGTGATTTTGGGGGGATTTGGAGCCCCTCTAGTGTGATTTTGGGGTGATTTTGGGGGGTTTTGAAGCCCCTCTAGTGCGATTTTGGGGGGATTTGGGGGGATTTGAAGCCCCTCTAGTGCCATTTTGGGGGATTTGGGGGGATTTGGAGCCCCTCTAGTGCGATTTTGGGGGGATTTGGAGCCCCTGAGGCGCGTTTTGGGGTTATTTTGGGGGATTTGGAGCCCCTGAGGCACATTTTGGGGTGATTTTTGGGGGGATTTGGAGCATTCAAGCGCTGGTTTTAGACGACCTTTTAGAGCCTCCGGAGGAGGTGGGAGGAGGGGGGGGGGGGGGGGGGCCCAAACCGGAGGGATTTAGGGTTAACGGTGGTGAATTTTTAACCTTTTTTTTTTGGGGGGGGGGGGGGGGGGGGGAGGAAATTTGGGGAATCTTTGGGGCTTTACTCACCAGAGCGTGTTCGTCGAAGGCGCCGGCGCAGAGCTCCTGGTAGAGGCGGGGGTCGAGGGGCAGCTCCTCGTCCGAGAGGCTCTCGGGGGGGCCCCCCCCGCCCCCCAACTGCTCCTTCAGCAGCTCCAGTTCCCCCTCGCGCCCCCGCGCCAGCTTGGGGGGGTGGGGGTGGGTAGGGGGGGGGGTCAGCACCCAAAAGAACCCCCCCCGGTGTCACCCGGGGGGACCCCAACCCCCCCATTGTCACCCGGGGGGACCCCAACCCCCCCGATTGTCACCCGGGGGGGACATAGGGGTCAGGGGACCCACAACCCCCCCCCATTGTCACCCGGGGGGACCCCAACCCCCCCACTGTCACCTGGGGGGGGGCAAACCCCCCCAATGTCACCTGGAGGACCCCAAAACTC
>NW_028127573.1:0-74988 GCF_965231255.1 Vanellus vanellus
CTCTGCTTTCCTGCGGACTCCATCCTCAAAAGCAGCTGTTTTCGCTTTCGGCAGCCTCCGGAGCAAAAAAGACAAACGTCCAGCTTTTGCTGCCACAGCAAAGGTGCCAGCGGGGAAAAGTAATGCTGGTTCTCACTGCCTCCTGGAACCCTTTCAAATGCCACAGACAATTTGGCCCTCTCTGCTTTCCTGCGGACTCCATCCTCAAAAGCACCTGTTTTCGCTTTCGGCAGCCTCCGGAGCAAAAAAGACAAACGTCCAGCTTTTGCTGCCAGCAGCAAAGGTGCCAGCGGGGAAAAGTAATGCTGGTTCTCACTGCCTCCTAGAACCCTTTCAAATGCCACAGACAATTTGGCCCTCTCTGCTTTCCTGCGGACTCTATCCTCAAAAGCGCCTTTTTTCACTTTCGGCGCCCTCCGGTGGTAAAAAGACAAACGTCCAGCTTTTGCTGCCGCAGCAAAGGTGCCAGCGGGGAAAAGTAATGCTGGTCCTCACTGCCTCCTGGAACCTCTTTAAATGCCAAAGACAATTTGGCCCTCTCTGCTTTCCTGCGGACTCCATCATCAAAAGCACCTGTTTTCGCTTTCGGCAGCCTCCGGAGCAAAAAAGACAAACGTCCAGCTTTTGCTGCCACAGCAAAGGTGCCAGCGGGGAAAAGTAATGCTGGTTCTCACTGCCTCCTGGAACCCTTTCAAATGCCCCAGACAATTTGGCCCTCTCTGCTTTCCTGCGGACTCCATCCTCAAAAGAACCTATTTTCGCTTTCGGCAGCCTCCGGAGCAAAAAAGACAAACGTCCAGCTTTTGCTGCCACAGCAAAGGTGCCAGCGGGGAAAAGTAATGCTGGTTCTCACTGCCTCCTGGAACCCTTTCAAATGCCACAGACAATTTGGCCCTCTCTGCTTTCCTGCGGACTCCATCCTCAAAAGAACCTATTTTTGCTTTCGGCGCCCTCCGGAGCAAAAAAGACAAACGTCCAGCTTTTGCTGCCACAGCAAAGGTACCAGCGGGGAAAAGTAATGCTGGTTCTCACTGCCTCCTGGAACCCTTTCAAATGCCCCAGACAATTTGGCCCTCTCTGCTTTGCTGCGGACTCCATCCTCAAAAGCAGCTGTTTTCGCTTTCGGCAGCCTCCGGAGCAAAAAAGACAAACGTCCAGCTTTTGCTGCCACAGCAAAGGTGCCAGCGGGGAAAAGTAATGCTGGTTCTCACTGCCTCCTGGAACCCTTTCAAATGCCACAGACAATTTGGCCCTCTCTGCTTTCCTGCGGACTCCATCCTCAAAAGCACCTGTTTTCGCTTTCGGCAGCCTCCGGAGCAAAAAAGACAAACGTCCAGCTTTTGCTGCCACAGCAAAGGTGCCAGCGGGGAAAAGTAATGCTGGTTCTCACTGCCTCCTGGAACCCTTTCAAATGCCACAGACAATTTGGCCCTCTCTGCTTTCCTGCGGACTCTATCCTCAAAAGCACCTGTTTTCGCTTTCGGCGCCCTCCGGAGCAAAAAAGACAAACGTCCAGCTTTTGCTGCCACAGCAAAGGTGCCAGCGGGGAAAAGTAATGCTGGTCCTCACTGCCTCCTGGAACCTCTTTAAATGCCAAAGACAATTTGGCTCTCTCTGCTTTCCTGCGGACTCCATCCTCAAAAGCACCTATTTTCGCTTTCGGCAGCCTCCGGAGCAAAAAAGACAAACGTCCAGCTTTTGCTGCCACAGCAAAGGTGCCAACGGGGAAAAGTAATGCTGGTTCTCACTGCCTCCTGGAACCCTTTCAAATGCCCCAGACAATTTGGCCCTCTCTGCTTTCCTGCGGACTCCATCCTCAAAAGCACCTGTTTTCGCTTTCGGCAGCCTCCGGAGCAAAAAAGACAAACGTCCAGCTTTTGCTGCCACAGCAAGGGTGCCAGCGGGGAAAAGTAATGCTGGTTCTCACTGCCTCCTGGAACCCTTTCAAATGCCACAGACAATTTGGCCCTCTCTGCTTTCCTGCGGACTCCATCCTCAAAAGAACCTATTTTTGCTTTCGGCGCCCTCCGGAGCAAAAAAGACAAACGTCCAGCTTTTGCTGCCACAGCAAAGGTACCAGCGGGGAAAAGTAATGCTGGTTCTCACTGCCTCCTGGAACCCTTTCAAATGCCCCAGACAATTTGGCCCTCTCTGCTTTGCTGCGGACTCCATCCTCAAAAGCAGCTGTTTTCGCTTTCGGCAGCCTCCGGAGCAAAAAAGACAAACGTCCAGCTTTTGCTGCCACAGCAAAGGTGCCAGCGGGGAAAAGTAATGCTGGTTCTCACTGCCTCCTGGAACCCTTTCAAATGCCACAGACAATTTGGCCCTCTCTGCTTTCCTGCGGACTCCATCCTCAAAAGCACCTGTTTTCGCTTTCGGCAGCCTCCGGAGCAAAAAAGACAAACGTCCAGCTTTTGCTGCCACAGCAAAGGTGCCAGCGGGGAAAAGTAATGCTGGTTCTCACTGCCTCCTGGAACCCTTTCAAATGCCACAGACAATTTGGCCCTCTCTGCTTTCCTGCGGACTCTATCCTCAAAAGCACCTGTTTTCGCTTTCGGCGCCCTCCGGAGCAAAAAAGACAAACGTCCAGCTTTTGCTGCCACAGCAAAGGTGCCAGCGGGGAAAAGTAATGCTGGTCCTCACTGCCTCCTGGAACCTCTTTAAATGCCAAAGACAATTTGGCTCTCTCTGCTTTCCTGCGGACTCCATCCTCAAAAGCACCTATTTTCGCTTTCGGCAGCCTCCGGAGCAAAAAAGACAAACGTCCAGCTTTTGCTGCCACAGCAAAGGTGCCAACGGGGAAAAGTAATGCTGGTTCTCACTGCCTCCTGGAACCCTTTCAAATGCCCCAGACAATTTGGCCCTCTCTGCTTTCCTGCGGACTCCATCCTCAAAAGCACCTGTTTTCGCTTTCGGCAGCCTCCGGAGCAAAAAAGACAAACGTCCAGCTTTTGCTGCCACAGCAAGGGTGCCAGCGGGGAAAAGTAATGCTGGTTCTCACTGCCTCCTGGAACCCTTTCAAATGCCACAGACAATTTGGCCCTCTCTGCTTTCCTGCGGACTCCATCCTCAAAAGAACCTTTTTTTGCTTTCGGCGCCCTCCGGAGCAAAAAAGACAAACGTCCAGCTTTTGCTGCCACAGCAAAGGTACCAGCGGGGAAAAGTAATGCTGGTTCTCACTGCCTCCTGGAACCTCTTCAAATGCCACAGACAATTTGGCCCTCTCTGCTTTCCTGCGGACTCCATCCTCAAAAGCACCTGTTTTCGCTTTCGGCAGCCTCCGGAGCAAAACAGACAAACGTCCAGCTTTTGCTGCCGCAGCAAAGGTGCCAGCGGGGAAAAGTAATGCTGGTCCTCACTGCCTCCTGGAACCTCTTTAAATGCCAAAGACAATTTGGCCCTCTCTGCTTTCCTGCGGACTCCATCATCAAAAGCACCTGTTTTCGCTTTCGGCAGCCTCCGGAGCAAAAAAGACAAACGTCCAGCTTTTGCTGCCACAGCAAAGGTGCCAGCGGGGAAAAGTAATGCTGGTTCTCACTGCCTCCTGGAACCCTTTCAAATGCCCCAGACAATTTGGCCCTCTCTGCTTTCCTGCGGACTCCATCCTCAAAAGAACCTATTTTCGCTTTCGGCAGCCTCCGGAGCAAAAAAGACAAACGTCCAGCTTTTGCTGCCACAGCAAAGGTGCCAGCGGGGAAAAGTAATGCTGGTTCTCACTGCCTCCTGGAACCCTTTCAAATGCCACAGACAATTTGGCCCTCTCTGCTTTCCTGCGGACTCCATCCTCAAAAGAACCTATTTTTGCTTTCGGCGCCCTCCGGAGCAAAAAAGACAAACGTCCAGCTTTTGCTGCCACAGCAAAGGTACCAGCGGGGAAAAGTAATGCTGGTTCTCACTGCCTCCTGGAACCCTTTCAAATGCCACAGACAATTTGGCCCTCTCTGCTTTGCTGCGGACTCCATCCTCAAAAGCAGCTGTTTTCGCTTTCGGCAGCCTCCGGAGCAAAAAAGACAAACGTCCAGCTTTTGCTGCCACAGCAAAGGTGCCAGCGGGGAAAAGTAATGCTGGTTCTCACTGCCTCCTGGAACCCTTTCAAATGCCACAGACAATTTGGCCCTCTCTGCTTTCCTGCGGACTCCATCCTCAAAAGCACCTGTTTTCGCTTTCGGCAGCCTCCGGAGCAAAAAAGACAAACGTCCAGCTTTTGCTGCCACAGCAAAGGTGCCAGCGGGGAAAAGTAATGCTGGTTCTCACTGCCTCCTGGAACCCTTTCAAATGCCACAGACAATTTGGCCCTCTCTGCTTTCCTGCGGACTCTATCCTCAAAAGCACCTGTTTTCGCTTTCGGCGCCCTCCGGAGCAAAAAAGACAAACGTCCAGCTTTTGCTGCCACAGCAAAGGTGCCAGCGGGGAAAAGTAATGCTGGTCCTCACTGCCTCCTGGAACCTCTTTAAATGCCAAAGACAATTTGGCTCTCTCTGCTTTCCTGCGGACTCCATCCTCAAAAGCACCTATTTTCGCTTTCGGCAGCCTCCGGAGCAAAAAAGACAAACGTCCAGCTTTTGCTGCCACAGCAAAGGTGCCAACGGGGAAAAGTAATGCTGGTTCTCACTGCCTCCTGGAACCCTTTCAAATGCCCCAGACAATTTGGCCCTCTCTGCTTTCCTGCGGACTCCATCCTCAAAAGCACCTGTTTTCGCTTTCGGCAGCCTCCGGAGCAAAAAAGACAAACGTCCAGCTTTTGCTGCCACAGCAAGGGTGCCAGCGGGGAAAAGTAATGCTGGTTCTCACTGCCTCCTGGAACCCTTTCAAATGCCACAGACAATTTGGCCCTCTCTGCTTTCCTGCGGACTCCATCCTCAAAAGAACCTTTTTTTGCTTTCGGCGCCCTCCGGAGCAAAAAAGACAAACGTCCAGCTTTTGCTGCCACAGCAAAGGTACCAGCGGGGAAAAGTAATGCTGGTTCTCACTGCCTCCTGGAACCTCTTCAAATGCCACAGACAATTTGGCCCTCTCTGCTTTCCTGCGGACTCCATCCTCAAAAGCACCTGTTTTCGCTTTCGGCAGCCTCCGGAGCAAAACAGACAAACGTCCAGCTTTTGCTGCCACAGCAAAGGTGCCAGCGGGGAAAAGTAATGCTGGTTCTCACTGCCTCCTGGAACCCTTTCAAATGCCACAGACAATTTGGCCCTCTCTGCTTTCCTGCGGACTCCATCCTCAAAAGCACCTGTTTTCGCTTTCGGCGCCCTCCGGAGCAAAAAAGACAAACGTCCAGCTTTTGCTGCCACAGCAAAGGTGCCAGCGGGGAAAAGTAATGCTGGTCCTCACTGCCTCCTGGAACCTCTTTAAATGCCAAAGACAATTTGGCTCTCTCTGCTTTCCTGCGGACTCCATCCTCAAAAGCACCTGTTTTCGCTTTCGGCAGCCTCCGGAGCAAAAAAGACAAACGTCCAGCTTTTGCTGCCACAGCAAAGGTGCCAACGGGGAAAAGTAATGCTGGTTCTCACTGCCTCCTGTAACCCTTTCAAATGCCACAGACAATTTGGCCCTCTCTGCTTTCCTGCGGACTCCATCCTCAAAAGCACCTGTTTTCGCTTTCGGCAGCCTCCGGAGCAAAAAAGACAAACGTCCAGCTTTTGCTGCCACAGCAAAGGTGCCAGCGGGGAAAAGTAATGCTGGTTCTCACTGCCTCCTGGAACCCTTTCAAATGCCACAGACAATTTGGCCCTCTCTGCTTTCCTGCGGACTCCATCCTCAAAAGCACCTGTTTTCGCTTTCGGCAGCCTCCGGAGCAAAAAAGACAAACGTCCAGCTTTTGCTGCCGCAGCAAAGGTGCCAGCGGGGAAAAGTAATGCTGGTTCTCACTGCCTCCTGGAACCCTTTCAAATGCCCCAGACAATTTGGCCCTCTCTGCTTTCCTGCGGACTCTATCCTCAAAAGCGTCTTTTTTCACTTTCGGCGCCCTCCGGTGGTAAAAAGACAAACGTCCAGCTTTTGCTGCCGCAGCAAAGGTGCCAGCGGGGAAAAGTAATGCTGGTCCTCACTGCCTCCTGGAACCTCTTTAAATGCCAAAGACAATTTGGCCCTCTCTGCTTTCCTGCGGACTCCATCATCAAAAGCACCTGTTTTCGCTTTCGGCAGCCTCCGGAGCAAAAAAGACAAACGTCCAGCTTTTGCTGCCACAGCAAAGGTGCCAGCGGGGAAAAGTAATGCTGGTTCTCACTGCCTCCTGGAACCCTTTCAAATGCCACAGACAATTTGGCCCTCTCTGCTTTCCTGCGGACTCCATCCTCAAAAGAACCTATTTTCGCTTTCGGCAGCCTCCGGAGCAAAAAAGACAAACGTCCAGCTTTTGCTGCCACAGCAAGGGTGCCAGCGGGGAAAAGTAATGCTGGTTCTCACTGCCTCCTGGAACCCTTTCAAATGCCACAGACAATTTGGCCCTCTCTGCTTTCCTGCGGACTCCATCCTCAAAAGAACCTATTTTTGCTTTCGGCGCCCTCTGGAGCAAAAAAGACAAACGTCCAGCTTTTGCTGCCACAGCAAAGGTACCAGCGGGGAAAAGTAATGCTGGTTCTCACTGCCTCCTGGAACCCTTTCAAATGCCCCAGACAATTTGGCCCTCTCTGCTTTCCTGCGGACTCCATCCTCAAAAGCACCTGTTTTCGCTTTCGGCAGCCTCCGGAGCAAAAAAGACAAACGTCCAGCTTTTGCTGCCACAGCAAAGGTGCCAGCGGGGAAAAGTAATGCTGGTTCTCACTGCCTCCTGGAACCCTTTCAAATGCCACAGACAATTTGGCCCTCTCTGCTTTCCTGCGGACTCCATCCTCAAAAGAACCTATTTTTGCTTTCGGCGCCCTCCGGAGCAAAAAAGACAAACGTCCAGCTTTTGCTGCCACAGCAAAGCTACCAGCGGGGAAAAGTAATGCTGGTTCTCACTGCCTCCTGGAACCTCTTCAAATGCCACAGACAATTTGGCCCTCTCTGCTTTCCTGCGGACTCCATCCTCAAAAGCACCTGTTTTCGCTTTCGGCAGCCTCCGGAGCAAAAAAGACAAACGTCCAGCTTTTGCTGCCACAGCAAAGGTGCCAGCGGGGAAAAGTAATGCTGGTTCTCACTGCCTCCTGGAACCCTTTCAAATGCCACAGACAATTTGGCCCTCTCTGCTTTCCTGCGGACTCCATCCTCAAAAGCACCTGTTTTCGCTTTCGGCAGCCTCCGGAGCAAAAAAGACAAACGTCCAGCTTTTGCTGCCACAGCAAAGGTGCCAGCGGGGAAAAGTAATGCTGGTTCTCACTGCCTCCTGGAACCCTTTCAAATGCCCCAGACAATTTGGCCCTCTCTGCTTTCCTGCGGACTCCATCCTCAAAAGAACCTATTTTCGCTTTCGGCAGCCTCCGGAGCAAAAAAGACAAACGTCCAGCTTTTGCTGCCACAGCAAGGGTGCCAGCGGGGAAAAGTAATGCTGGTTCTCACTGCCTCCTGGAACCCTTTCAAATGCCACAGACAATTTGGCCCTCTCTGCTTTCCTGCGGACTCCATCCTCAAAAGAACCTATTTTTGCTTTCGGCGCCCTCCGGAGCAAAAAAGACAAATGTCCAGCTTTTGCTGCCACAGCAAAGGTACCAGCGGGGAAAAGTAATGCTGGTTCTCACTGCCTCCTGGAACCCTTTCAAATGCCCCAGACAATTTGGCCCTCTCTGCTTTCCTGCGGACTCCATCCTCAAAAGCACCTGTTTTCGCTTTCGGCAGCCTCCGGAGCAAAAAAGACAAACGTCCAGCTTTTGCTGCCACAGCAAAGGTGCCAGCGGGGAAAAGTAATGCTGGTTCTCACTGCCTCCTGGAACCCTTTCAAATGCCACAGACAATTTGGCCCTCTCTGCTTTCCTGCGGACTCTATCCTCAAAAGCACCTGTTTTCGCTTTCGGCGCCCTCCGGAGCAAAAAAGACAAACGTCCAGCTTTTGCTGCCACAGCAAAGGTACCAGCGGGGAAAAGTAATGCTGGTTCTCACTGCCTCCTGGAACCCTTTCAAATGCCCCAGACAATTTGGCCCTCTCTGCTTTCCTGCGGACTCTATCCTCAAAAGCGCCTTTTTTCACTTTCGGCGCCCTCCGGTGGTAAAAAGACAAACGTCCAGCTTTTGCTGCCGCAGCAAAGGTGCCAGCGGGGAAAAGTAATGCTGGTCCTCACTGCCTCCTGGAACCTCTTTAAATGCCAAAGACAATTTGGCCCTCTCTGCTTTCCTGCGGACTCCATCATCAAAAGCACCTGTTTTCGCTTTCGGCAGCCTCCGGAGCAAAAAAGACAAACGTCCAGCTTTTGCTGCCACAGCAAAGGTACCAGCGGGGAAAAGTAATGCTGCTTCTCACTGCCTCCTGGAACCCTTTCAAATGCCACAGACAATTTGGCCCTCTCTGCTTTCCTGCGGACTCCATCCTCAAAAGCACCTGTTTTCGCTTTCGGCAGCCTCCGGAGCAAAAAAGACAAACGTCCAGCTTTTGCTGCCACAGCAAAAGTGCCAGCGGGGAAAAGTAATGCTGGTTCTCACTGCCTCCTGGAACCCTTTCAAATGCCCCAGACAATTTGGCCCTCTCTGCTTTCCTGCGGACTCCATCCTCAAAAGCACCTGTTTTCGCTTTCGGCAGCCTCCGGAGCAAAAAAGACAAACGTCCAGCTTTTGCTGCCACAGCAAAGGTGCCAGCGGGGAAAAGTAATGCTGGTTCTCACTGCCTCCTGGAACCCTTTCAAATGCCACAGACAATTTGGCCCTCTCTGCTTTCCTGCGGACTCCATCCTCAAAAGAACCTATTTTTGCTTTCGGCGCCCTCCGGAGCAAAAAAGACAAACGTCCAGCTTTTGCTGCCACAGCAAAGGTACCAGCGGGGAAAAGTAATGCTGGTTCTCACTGCCTCCTGGAACCTCTTCAAATGCCACAGACAATTTGGCCCTCTCTGCTTTCCTGCGGACTCCATCCTCAAAAGCACCTGTTTTCGCTTTCGGCAGCCTCCGGAGCAAAAAAGACAAACGTCCAGCTTTTGCTGCCACAGCAAAGGTGCCAGCGGGGAAAAGTAATGCTGGTTCTCACTGCCTCCTGGAACCCTTTCAAATGCCACAGACAATTTGGCCCTCTCTGCTTTCCTGCGGACTCCATCCTCAAAAGCACCTGTTTTCGCTTTCGGCAGCCTCCGGAGCAAAAAAGACAAACGTCCAGCTTTTGCTGCCACAGCAAAGGTGCCAGCGGGGAAAAGTAATGCTGGTTCTCACTGCCTCCTGGAACCCTTTCAAATGCCACAGACAATTTGGCCCTCTCTGCTTTCCTGCGGACTCCATCCTCAAAAGAACCTATTTTCGCTTTCGGCAGCCTCCGGAGCAAAAAAGACAAACGTCCAGCTTTTGCTGCCACAGCAAGGGTGCCAGCGGGGAAAAGTAATGCTGGTTCTCACTGCCTCCTGGAACCCTTTCAAATGCCACAGACAATTTGGCCCTCTCTGCTTTCCTGCGGACTCCATCCTCAAAAGAACCTATTTTTGCTTTCGGCGCCCTCCGGAGCAAAAAAGACAAACGTCCAGCTTTTGCTGCCACAGCAAAGGTACCAGCGGGGAAAAGTAATGCTGCTTCTCACTGCCTCCTGGAACCCTTTCAAATGCCCCAGACAATTTGGCCCTCTCTGCTTTCCTGCGGACTCCATCCTCAAAAGCACCTGTTTTCGCTTTCGGCAGCCTCCGGAGCAAAAAAGACAAACGTCCAGCTTTTGCTGCCACAGCAAAGGTGCCAGCGGGGAAAAGTAATGCTGGTTCTCACTGCCTCCTGGAACCCTTTCAAATGCCACAGACAATTTGGCCCTCTCTGCTTTGCTGCGGACTCCATCCTCAAAAGCACCTGTTTTCGCTTTCGGCAGCCTCCGGAGCAAAAAAGACAAACGTCCAGCTTTTGCTGCCACAGCAAAGGTGCCAGCGGGGAAAAGTAATGCTGGTTCTCACTGCCTCCTGGAACCCTTTCAAATGCCACAGACAATTTGGCCCTCTCTGCTTTCCTGCGGACTCTATCCTCAAAAGCACCTGTTTTCGCTTTCGGCGCCCTCCGGAGCAAAAAAGACAAACGTCCAGCTTTTGCTGCCACAGCAAAGGTGCCAGCGGGGAAAAGTAATGCTGGTCCTCACTGCCTCCTGGAACCTCTTTAAATGCCAAAGACAATTTGGCTCTCTCTGCTTTCCTGCGGACTCCATCCTCAAAAGCACCTGTTTTCGCTTTCGGCAGCCTCCGGAGCAAAAAAGACAAACGTCCAGCTTTTGCTGCCACAGCAAAGGTGCCAACGGGGAAAAGTAATGCTGGTTCTCACTGCCTCCTGGAACCCTTTCAAATGCCCCAGACAATTTGGCCCTCTCTGCTTTCCTGCGGACTCCATCCTCAAAAGCAGCTGTTTTCGCTTTCGGCAGCCTCCGGAGCAAAAAAGACAAACGTCCAGCTTTTGCTGCCACAGCAAAGGTGCCAGCGGGGAAAAGTAATGCTGGTTCTCACTGCCTCCTGGAACCCTTTCAAATGCCACAGACAATTTGGCCCTCTCTGCTTTCCTGCGGACTCCATCCTCAAAAGCACCTGTTTTCGCTTTCGGCAGCCTCCGGAGCAAAAAAGACAAACGTCCAGCTTTTGCTGCCACAGCAAAGGTGCCAGCGGGGAAAAGTAATGCTGGTTCTCACTGCCTCCTGGAACCCTTTCAAATGCCCCAGACAATTTGGCCCTCTCTGCTTTCCTGCAGACTCCATCCTCAAAAGCACCTGTTTTCGCTTTCGGCAGCCTCCGGAGCAAAAAAGACAAACGTCCAGCTTTTGCTGCCACAGCAAAGGTGCCAGCGGGGAAAAGTAATGCTGGTTCTCACTGCCTCCTGGAACCCTTTCAAATGCCACAGACAATTTGGCCCTCTCTGCTTTCCTGCGGACTCCATCCTCAAAAGAACCTATTTTTGCTTTCGGCGCCCTCCGGAGCAAAAAAGACAAACGTCCAGCTTTTGCTGCCACAGCAAAGGTACCAGCGGGGAAAAGTAATGCTGGTTCTCACTGCCTCCTGGAACCTCTTCAAATGCCACAGACAATTTGGCCCTCTCTGCTTTCCTGCGGACTCCATCCTCAAAAGCACCTGTTTTCGCTTTCGGCAGCCTCCGGAGCAAAAAAGACAAACGTCCAGCTTTTGCTGCCACAGCAAAGGTGCCAGCGGGGAAAAGTAATGCTGGTTCTCACTGCCTCCTGGAACCCTTTCAAATGCCACAGACAATTTGGCCCTCTCTGCTTTCCTGCGGACTCCATCCTCAAAAGCACCTGTTTTCGCTTTCGGCAGCCTCCGGAGCAAAAAAGACAAACGTCCAGCTTTTGCTGCCACAGCAAAGGTGCCAGCGGGGAAAAGTAATGCTGGTTCTCACTGCCTCCTGGAACCCTTTCAAATGCCACAGACAATTTGGCCCTCTCTGCTTTCCTGCGGACTCCATCCTCAAAAGAACCTATTTTCGCTTTCGGCAGCCTCCGGAGCAAAAAAGACAAACGTCCAGCTTTTGCTGCCACAGCAAGGGTGCCAGCGGGGAAAAGTAATGCTGGTTCTCACTGCCTCCTGGAACCCTTTCAAATGCCACAGACAATTTGGCCCTCTCTGCTTTCCTGCGGACTCCATCCTCAAAAGAACCTATTTTTGCTTTCGGCGCCCTCCGGAGCAAAAAAGACAAACGTCCAGCTTTTGCTGCCACAGCAAAGGTGCCAGCGGGGAAAAGTAATGCTGCTTCTCACTGCCTCCTGGAACCCTTTCAAATGCCCCAGACAATTTGGCCCTCTCTGCTTTCCTGCGGACTCCATCCTCAAAAGCACCTGTTTTCGCTTTCGGCAGCCTCCGGAGCAAAAAAGACAAACGTCCAGCTTTTGCTGCCACAGCAAAGGTGCCAGCGGGGAAAAGTAATGCTGGTTCTCACTGCCTCCTGGAACCCTTTCAAATGCCACAGACAATTTGGCCCTCTCTGCTTTCCTGCGGACTCCATCCTCAAAAGCACCTGTTTTCGCTTTCGGCAGCCTCCGGAGCAAAAAAGACAAACGTCCAGCTTTTGCTGCCACAGCAAAGGTGCCAGCGGGGAAAAGTAATGCTGGTTCTCACTGCCTCCTGGAACCCTTTCAAATGCCACAGACAATTTGGCCCTCTCTGCTTTCCTGCGGACTCTATCCTCAAAAGCACCTGTTTTCGCTTTCGGCGCCCTCCGGAGCAAAAAAGACAAACGTCCAGCTTTTGCTGCCACAGCAAAGGTGCCAGCGGGGAAAAGTAATGCTGGTCCTCACTGCCTCCTGGAACCTCTTTAAATGCCAAAGACAATTTGGCTCTCTCTGCTTTCCTGATGACTCCATCCTCAAAAGCACCTGTTTTCGCTTTCGGCAGCCTCCGGAGCAAAAAAGACAAACGTCCAGCTTTTGCTGCCACAGCAAAGGTGCCAACGGGGAAAAGTAATGCTGGTTCTCACTGCCTCCTGGAACCCTTTCAAATGCCCCAGACAATTTGGCCCTCTCTGCTTTCCTGCGGACTCCATCCTCAAAAGCAGCTGTTTTCGCTTTCGGCAGCCTCCGGAGCAAAAAAGACAAACGTCCAGCTTTTGCTGCCACAGCAAAGGTGCCAGCGGGGAAAAGTAATGCTGGTTCTCACTGCCTCCTGGAACCCTTTCAAATGCCACAGACAATTTGGCCCTCTCTGCTTTCCTGCGGACTCCATCCTCAAAAGCACCTGTTTTCGCTTTCGGCAGCCTCCGGAGCAAAAAAGACAAACGTCCAGCTTTTGCTGCCGCAGCAAAGGTGCCAGCGGGGAAAAGTAATGCTGGTTCTCACTGCCTCCTAGAACCCTTTCAAATGCCACAGACAATTTGGCCCTCTCTGCTTTCCTGCGGACTCTATCCTCAAAAGCGCCTTTTTTCACTTTCGGTGCCCTCCGGTGGTAAAAAGACAAACGTCCAGCTTTTGCTGCCGCAGCAAAGGTGCCAGCGGGGAAAAGTAATGCTGGTCCTCACTGCCTCCTGGAACCTCTTTAAATGCCAAAGACAATTTGGCCCTCTCTGCTTTCCTGCGGACTCCATCATCAAAAGCACCTGTTTTCGCTTTCGGCAGCCTCCGGAGCAAAAAAGACAAACGTCCAGCTTTTGCTGCCACAGCAAAGGTGCCAGCGGGGAAAAGTAATGCTGGTTCTCACTGCCTCCTGGAACCCTTTCAAATGCCCCAGACAATTTGGCCCTCTCTGCTTTCCTGCGGACTCCATCCTCAAAAGAACCTATTTTCGCTTTCGGCAGCCTCCGGAGCAAAAAAGACAAACGTCCAGCTTTTGCTGCCACAGCAAAGGTGCCAGCGGGGAAAAGTAATGCTGGTTCTCACTGCCTCCTGGAACCCTTTCAAATGCCACAGACAATTTGGCCCTCTCTGCTTTCCTGCGGACTCCATCCTCAAAAGAACCTATTTTTGCTTTCGGCGCCCTCCGGAGCAAAAAAGACAAACGTCCAGCTTTTGCTGCCACAGCAAAGTTACCAGCGGGGAAAAGTAATGCTGGTTCTCACTGCCTCCTGGAACCCTTTCAAATGCCCCAGACAATTTGGCCCTCTCTGCTTTGCTGCGGACTCCATCCTCAAAAGCAGCTGTTTTCGCTTTCGGCAGCCTCCGGAGCAAAAAAGACAAACGTCCAGCTTTTGCTGCCACAGCAAAGGTGCCAGCGGGGAAAAGTAATGCTGGTTCTCACTGCCTCCTGGAACCCTTTCAAATGCCACAGACAATTTGGCCCTCTCTGCTTTCCTGCGGACTCCATCCTCAAAAGCACCTGTTTTCGCTTTCGGCAGCCTCCGGAGCAAAAAAGACAAACGTCCAGCTTTTGCTGCCACAGCAAAGGTGCCAGCGGGGAAAAGTAATGCTGGTTCTCACTGCCTCCTGGAACCCTTTCAAATGCCACAGACAATTTGGCCCTCTCTGCTTTCCTGCGGACTCTATCCTCAAAAGCACCTGTTTTCGCTTTCGGCGCCCTCCGGAGCAAAAAAGACAAACGTCCAGCTTTTGCTGCCACAGCAAAGGTGCCAGCGGGGAAAAGTAATGCTGGTCCTCACTGCCTCCTGGAACCTCTTTAAATGCCAAAGACAATTTGGCTCTCTCTGCTTTCCTGCGGACTCCATCCTCAAAAGCACCTATTTTCGCTTTCGGCAGCCTCCGGAGCAAAAAAGACAAACGTCCAGCTTTTGCTGCCACAGCAAAGGTGCCAACGGGGAAAAGTAATGCTGGTTCTCACTGCCTCCTGGAACCCTTTCAAATGCCCCAGACAATTTGGCCCTCTCTGCTTTCCTGCGGACTCCATCCTCAAAAGCACCTGTTTTCGCTTTCGGCAGCCTCCGGAGCAAAAAAGACAAACGTCCAGCTTTTGCTGCCACAGCAAGGGTGCCAGCGGGGAAAAGTAATGCTGGTTCTCACTGCCTCCTGGAACCCTTTCAAATGCCACAGACAATTTGGCCCTCTCTGCTTTCCTGCGGACTCCATCCTCAAAAGAACCTTTTTTTGCTTTCGGCGCCCTCCGGAGCAAAAAAGACAAACGTCCAGCTTTTGCTGCCACAGCAAAGGTACCAGCGGGGAAAAGTAATGCTGGTTCTCACTGCCTCCTGGAACCTCTTCAAATGCCACAGACAATTTGGCCCTCTCTGCTTTCCTGCGGACTCCATCCTCAAAAGCACCTGTTTTCGCTTTCGGCAGCCTCCGGAGCAAAACAGACAAACGTCCAGCTTTTGCTGCCACAGCAAAGGTGCCAGCGGGGAAAAGTAATGCTGGTTCTCACTGCCTCCTGGAACCCTTTCAAATGCCACAGACAATTTGGCCCTCTCTGCTTTCCTGCGGACTCCATCCTCAAAAGCACCTGTTTTCGCTTTCGGCAGCCTCCGGAGCAAAAAAGACAAACGTCCAGCTTTTGCTGCCACAGCAAAGGTGCCAACGGGGAAAAGTAATGCTGGTTCTCACTGCCTCCTGGAACCCTTTCAAATGCCCCAGACAATTTGGCCCTCTCTGCTTTCCTGCGGACTCTATCCTCAAAAGCACCTGTTTTCGCTTTCGGCAGCCTCCGGAGCAAAAAAGACAAACGTCCAGCTTTTGCTGCCACAGCAAGGGTGCCAGCGGGGAAAAGTAATGCTGGTTCTCACTGCCTCCTGGAACCCTTTCAAATGCCACAGACAATTTGGCCCTCTCTGCTTTCCTGCGGACTCCATCCTCAAAAGAACCTATTTTTGCTTTCGGCGCCCTCCGGAGCAAAAAAGACAAACGTCCAGCTTTTGCTGCCACAGCAAAGGTACCAGCGGGGAAAAGTAATGCTGGTTCTCACTGCCTCCTGGAACCTCTTCAAATGCCACAGACAATTTGGCCCTCTCTGCTTTCCTGCGGACTCCATCCTCAAAAGCACCTGTTTTCGCTTTCGGCAGCCTCCGGAGCAAAAAAGACAAACGTCCAGCTTTTGCTGCCACAGCAAAGGTGCCAGCGGGGAAAAGTAATGCTGGTTCTCACTGCCTCCTGGAACCCTTTCAAATGCCACAGACAATTTGGCCCTCTCTGCTTTCCTGCGGACTCCATCCTCAAAAGCACCTGTTTTCGCTTTCGGCAGCCTCCGGAGCAAAAAAGACAAACGTCCAGCTTTTGCTGCCACAGCAAAGGTGCCAGCGGGGAAAAGTAATGCTGGTTCTCACTGCCTCCTGGAACCCTTTCAAATGCCCCAGACAATTTGGCCCTCTCTGCTTTCCTGCGGACTCCATCCTCAAAAGCACCTGTTTTCGCTTTCGGCAGCCTCCGGAGCAAAAAAGACAAACGTCCAGCTTTTGCTGCCACAGCAAAGGTGCCAGCGGGGAAAAGTAATGCTGGTTCTCACTGCCTCCTGGAACCCTTTCAAATGCCACAGACAATTTGGCCCTCTCTGCTTTCCTGCGGACTCTATCCTCAAAAGCGCCTTTTTTCACTTTCGGCGCCCTCCGGTGGTAAAAAGACAAACGTCCAGCTTTTGCTGCCGCAGCAAAGGTGCCAGCGGGGAAAAGTAATGCTGGTCCTCACTGCCTCCTGGAACCTCTTTAAATGCCAAAGACAATTTGGCCCTCTCTGCTTTCCTGCGGACTCCATCCTCAAAAGCACCTGTTTTCGCTTTCGGCAGCCTCCGGAGCAAAAAAGACAAACGTCCAGCTTTTGCTGCCACAGCAAAGGTGCCAGCGGGGAAAAGTAATGCTGGTTCTCACTGCCTCCTGGAACCCTTTCAAATGCCCCAGACAATTTGGCCCTCTCTGCTTTCCTGTGGACTCCATCCTCAAAAGCACCTGTTTTCGCTTTCGGCAGCCTCCGGAGCAAAAAAGACAAACGTCCAGCTTTTGCTGCCACAGCAAAGGTGCCAGCGGGGAAAAGTAATGCTGGTTCTCACTGCCTCCTGGAACCCTATCAAATGCCAAAGACAATTTGGCCCTCTCTGCTTTCCTGCGGACTCTATCCTCAAAAGCGCCTTTTTTCACTTTCGGCGCCCTCCGGTGGTAAAAAGACAAACGTCCAGCTTTTGCTGCCATAGCAAAGGTGCCAGCGGGGAAAAGTAATGCTGGTTCTCACTGCCTCCTGGAACCTCTTTAAATGCCAAAGACAATTTGGCCCTCTCTGCTTTCCTGCGGACTCCATCATCAAAAGCACCTGTTTTCGCTTTCGGCAGCCTCCGGAGCAAAAAAGACAAACGTCCAGCTTTTGCTGCCACAGCAAAGGTGCCAGCGGGGAAAAGTAATGCTGGTTCTCACTGCCTCCTGGAACCCTTTCAAATGCCCAGACAATTTGGCCCTCTCTGCTTTCCTGCGGACTCCATCCTCAAAAGAACCTATTTTCGCTTTCGGCAACCTCAGGAGCAAAAAAGACAAACGTCCAGCTTTTGCTGCCACAGCAAAGGTACCAGCGGGGAAAAGTAATGCTGGTTCTCACTGCCTCCTGGAACCTCTTCAAATGCCACAGACAATTTGGCCCTCTCTGCTTTCCTGCGGACTCCATCCTCAAAAGCACCTGTTTTCGCTTTCGGCAGCCTCCGGAGCAAAAAAGACAAACGTCCAGCTTTTGCTGCCACAGCAAAGGTGCCAGCGGGGAAAAGTAATGCTGGTTCTCACTGCCTCCTGGAACCCTTTCAAATGCCACAGACAATTTGGCCCTCTCTGCTTTCCTGCGGACTCCATCCTCAAAAGCACCTGTTTTCGCTTTCGGCAGCCTCCGGAGCAAAAAAGACAAACGTCCAGCTTTTGCTGCTACAGCAAAGGTGCCAGCGGGGAAAAGTAATGCTGGTTCTCACTGCCTCCTGGAACCTCTTCAAATGCCTCAGACAATTTGGCCCTCTCTGCTTTCCTGCGGACTCCATCCTCAAAAGCACCTGTTTTCGCTTTCGGCAGCCTCCGGAGCAAAAAAGACAAACGTCCAGCTTTTGCTGCCACAGCAAAGGTGCCAGCGGGGAAAAGTAATGTTGGTCCTCACTGCCTCCTGGAACCTCTTTAAATGCCAAAGACAATTTGGCCCTCTCTGCTTTCCTGCGGACTCCATCCTCAAAAGCACCTGTTTTCGCTTTCGGCAGCCTCCGGAGCAAAAAATACAAACGTCCAGCTTTTGCTGCCACAGCAAAGATGCCAGCGGGGAAAAGTAATGCTGGTTCTCACTGCCTCCTGGAACCCTTTCAAATGCCCCAGACAATTTGGACCTCTCTGCTTTCCTGCGGACTCCATCCTCAAAAGCACCTGTTTTCGCTTTCGCCATCCTCCGTAGCAAAAATACAAACGTCCAGCTTTTGCTGCTACAGCAAAGGTGCCAGCGGGGAAAAGTAATGCTGGTTCTCACTGCCTCCTGGAACCTCTTCAAATGCCTCAGACAATTTGGCCCTCTCTGCTTTCCTGCGGACTCCATCCTCAAAAGCACCTGTTTTCGCTTTCGGCAACCTCCGGAGCAAAAAAGACAAACGTCCAGCTTTTGCTGCCACAGCAAAGGTGCCAGCGGGGAAAATTAATGCTGGTTCTCACTGCCTCCTGGAACCCTTTCAAATGTCACAGACAATTTGGCCCTCTCTGCTTTCCTGTGGACTCCATCCTCAAAAGCACCTGTTTTCGCTTTCGGCAGCCTCCGGAGCAAAAAATACAAACGTCCAGCTTTTGCTGCCACAGCAAAGGTGCCAGCGGGGAAAAGTAATGCTGGTTCTCACTGCCTCCTGGAACCCTTTCAAATGCCACAGACAATTTGGCCCTCTCTGCTTTCCTGCGGACTCCATCCTCAAAAGCACCTGTTTTCGCTTTCGGCAGCCTCCGGAGCAAAAAAGACAAACGTCCAGCTTTTGCTGCCACAGCAAAGGTGCCAGCGGGGAAAAGTAATGCTGGTTCTCACTGCCTCCTGTAACCCTTTCAAATGCCCCAGACAATTTGGCCCTCTCTGCTTTCCTGCGGACTCTATCCTCAAAAGCGCCTTTTTTCACTTTCGGCGCCCTCCGGTGGTAAAAATACAAACGTCCAGCTTTTGCTGCCGCAGCAAAGGTGCCAACGGGGAAAAGTAATGCTGGTTCTCACTGCCTCCTGGAACCTCTTTAAATGCCAAAGACAATTTGGCCCTCTCTGCTTTCCTGCGGACTCCATCATCAAAAGCACCTGTTTTCGCTTTCGGCAGCCTCCGGAGCAAAAAAGACAAACGTCCAGCTTTTGCTGCCACAGCAAAGGTGCCAGCGGGGAAAAGTAATGCTGGTTCTCACTGCCTCCTGGAACCCTCTCAAATGCCACAGACAATTTGGCCCTCTCTGCTTTCCTGCGGACTCCATCCTCAAAAGAACCTATTTTTGCTTTCGGCGCCCTCCGGAGCAAAAAAGACAAACGTCCAGCTTTTGCTGCCACAGCAAATGTACCAGCGGGGAAAAGTAATGCTGGTTCTCACTGCCTCCTGGAACCTCTTCAAATGCCCCAGACAATTTGGCCCTCTCTGCTTTCCTGCGGACTCCATCCTCAAAAGCACCTGTTTTCGCTTTCGGCAGCCTCCGGAGCAAAAAAGACAAACGTCCAGCTTTTGCTGCCACAGCAAAGGTGCCAGCGGGGAAAAGTAATGCTGGTTCTCACTGCCTCCTGGAACCCTTTCAAATGCCACAGACAATTTGGCCCTCTCTGCTTTCCTGCGGACTCCATCCTCAAAAGCACCTGTTTTCGCTTTCGGCAGCCTCCGGAGCAAACAAGACAAACGTCCAGCTTTTGCTGCCACAGCAAAGGTGCCAGCGGGGAAAAGTAATGCTGGTTCTCACTGCCTCCTGGAACCCTTTCAAATGCCACAGACAATTTGGCCCTCTCTGCTTTGCTGCGGACTCCATCCTCAAAAGCAGCTGTTTTCGCTTTCGGCAGCCTCCGGAGCAAAAAAGACAAACGTCCAGCTTTTGCTGCCACAGCAAAGGTGCCAGCGGGGAAAAGTAATGCTGGTTCTCACTGCCTCCTGGAACCCTTTCAAATGCCACAGACAATTTGGCCCTCTCTGCTTTCCTGCGGACTCTATCCTCAAAAGCGCCTTTTTTCACTTTCGGCGCCCTCCGGTGGTAAAAAGACAAACGTCCAGCTTTTGCTGCCGCAGCAAAGGTGCCAACGGGGAAAAGTAATGCTGGTCCTCACTGCCTCCTGGAACCTCTTTAAATGCCAAAGACAATTTGGCTCTCTCTGCTTTCCTGCGGACTCCATCCTCAAAAGCACCTGTTTTCGCTTTCGGCAGCCTCCGGAGCAAAAAAGACAAACGTCCAGCTTTTGCTGCCACAGCAAAGGTGCCAGCGGGGAAAAGTAATGCTGGTTCTCACTGCCTCCTGGAACCCTTTCAAATGCCACAGACAATTTGGCCCTCTCTGCTTTCCTGCGGACTCCATCCTCAAAAGCAGCTGTTTTCGCTTTCGGCAGCCTCCGGAGCAAAAAAGACAAACGTCCAGCTTTTGCTGCCACAGCAAAGGTGCCAGCGGGGAAAAGTAATGCTGGTTCTCACTGCCTCCTGGAACCCTTTCAAATGCCACAGACAATTTGGCCCTCTCTGCTTTCCTGCGGACTCCATCCTCAAAAGAACCTATTTTCGCTTTCGGCAGCCTCCGGAGCAAAAAAGACAAACGTCCAGCTTTTGCTGCCACAGCAAGGGTGCCAGCGGGGAAAAGTAATGCTGGTTCTCACTGCCTCCTGGAACCCTTTCAAATGCCACAGACAATTTGGCCCTCTCTGCTTTCCTGCGGACTCCATCCTCAAAAGAACCTATTTTTGCTTTCGGCGCCCTCCGGAGCAAAAAAGACAAACGTCCAGCTTTTGCTGCCACAGCAAAGGTACCAGCGGGGAAAACTAATGCTGGTTCTCACTGCCTCCTGGAACCCTTTCAAATGCCACAGACAATTTGGCCCTCTCTGCTTTCCTGCGGACTCCATCCTCAAAAGCACCTTTTTTCGCTTTCGGCAGCCTCCGGAGCAAAAAAGACAAACGTCCAGCTTTTGCTGCCACAGCAAAGGTGCCAGCGGGGAAAAGTAATGCTGGTTCTCACTGCCTCCTGGAACCCTTTCAAATGCCACAGACAATTTGGCCCTCTCTGCTTTCCTGCGGACTCCATCCTCAAAAGCACCTGTTTTCGCTTTCGGCAGCCTCCGGAGCAAAAAAGACAAACGTCCAGCTTTTGCTGCCACAGCAAAGGTGCCAGCGGGGAAAAGTAATGCTGGTTCTCACTGCCTCCTGGAACCCTTTCAAATGCCACAGACAATTTGGCCCTCTCTGCTTTCCTGCGGACTCTATCCTCAAAAGCACCTGTTTTCGCTTTCGGCGCCCTCCGGAGCAAAAAAGACAAACGTCCAGCTTTTGCTGCCACAGCAAAGGTACCTGCGGGGAAAAGTAATGCTGGTCCTCACTGCCTCCTGGAACCTCTTTAAATGCCAAAGACAATTTGGCTCTCTCTGCTTTCCTGCGGACTCCATCCTCAAAAGCACCTGTTTTCGCTTTCGGCAGCCTCCGGAGCAAAAAAGACAAACGTCCAGCTTTTGCTGCCACAGCAAAGGTGCCAACGGGGAAAAGTAATGCTGGTTCTCACTGCCTCCTGGAACCCTTTCAAATGCCCCAGACAATTTGGCCCTCTCTGCTTTCCTGCGGACTCCATCCTCAAAAGCAGCTGTTTTCGCTTTCGGCAGCCTCCGGAGCAAAAAAGACAAACGTCCAGCTTTTGCTGCCACAGCAAAGGTGCCAGCGGGGAAAAGTAATGCTGGTTCTCACTGCCTCCTGGAACCCTTTCAAATGCCACAGACAATTTGGCCCTCTCTGCTTTCCTGCGGACTCGATCCTCAAAAGCACCTGTTTTCGCTTTCGGCAGCCTCCGGAGCAAAAAAGACAAACGTCCAGCTTTTGCTGCCACAGCAAAGGTGCCAGCGGGGAAAAGTAATGCTGGTTCTCACTGCCTCCTAGAACCCTTTCAAATGCCACAGACAATTTGGCCCTCTCTGCTTTCCTGCGGACTCTATCCTCAAAAGCGCCTTTTTTCACTTTCGGCGCCCTCCGGTGGTAAAAAGACAAACGTCCAGCTTTTGCTGCCGCAGCAAAGGTGCCAGCGGGGAAAAGTAATGCTGGTCCTCACTGCCTCCTGGAACCTCTTTAAATGCCAAAGACAATTTGGCCCTCTCTGCTTTCCTGCGGACTCCATCATCAAAAGCACCTGTTTTCGCTTTCGGCAGCCTCCGGAGCAAAAAAGACAAACGTCCAGCTTTTGCTGCCACAGCAAAGGTGCCAGCGGGGAAAAGTAATGCTGGTTCTCACTGCCTCCTGGAACCCTTTCAAATGCCACAGACAATTTGGCCCTCTCTGCTTTCCTGCGGACTCCATCCTCAAAAGAACCTATTTTCGCTTTCGGCAGCCTCCGGAGCAAAAAAGACAAACGTCCAGCTTTTGCTGCCACAGCAAGGGTGCCAGCGGGGAAAAGTAATGCTGGTTCTCACTGCCTCCTGGAACCCTTTCAAATGCCACAGACAATTTGGCCCTCTCTGCTTTCCTGCGGACTCCATCCTCAAAAGAACCTATTTTTGCTTTCGGCGCCCTCCGGAGCAAAAAAGACAAACGTCCAGCTTTTGCTGCCACAGCAAAGGTGCCAGCGGGGAAAAGTAATGCTGGTCCTCACTGCCTCCTGGAACCTCTTTAAATGCCAAAGACAATTTGGCTCTCTCTGCTTTCCTGCGGACTCCATCCTCAAAAGCACCTATTTTCGCTTTCGGCAGCCTCCGGAGCAAAAAAGACAAACGTCCAGCTTTTGCTGCCACAGCAAACGTGCCAGCGGGGAAAAGTAATGCTGGTTCTCACTGCCTCCTGGAACCCTTTCAAATGCCCCAGACAATTTGGCCCTCTCTGCTTTCCTGCGGACTCCATCCTCAAAAGCACCTGTTTTCGCTTTCGGCAGCCTCCGGAGCAAAAAAGACAAACGTCCAGCTTTTGCTGCCACAGCAAGGGTGCCAGCGGGGAAAAGTAATGCTGGTTCTCACTGCCTCCTGGAACCCTTTCAAATGCCACAGACAATTTGGCCCTCTCTGCTTTCCTGCGGACTCCATCCTCAAAAGCACCTGTTTTCGCTTTCGGCAGCCTCCGGAGCAAAAAAGACAAACGTCCAGCTTTTGCTGCCACAGCAAGGGTGCCAGCGGGGAAAAGTAATGCTGGTTCTCACTGCCTCCTGGAACCCTTTCAAATGCCACAGACAATTTGGCCCTCTCTGCTTTCCTGCGGACTCCATCCTCAAAAGAACCTATTTTTGCTTTCGGCGCCCTCCGGAGCAAAAAAGACAAACGTCCAGCTTTTGCTGCCACAGCAAAGGTACCAGCGGGGAAAAGTAATGCTGGTTCTCACTGCCTCCTGGAACCTCTTCAAATGCCACAGACAATTTGGCCCTCTCTGCTTTCCTGCGGACTCCATCCTCAAAAGCACCTGTTTTCGCTTTCGGCAGCCTCCGGAGCAAAAAAGACAAACGTCCAGCTTTTGCTGCCACAGCAAAGGTGCCAGCGGGGAAAAGTAATGCTGGTTCTCACTGCCTCCTGGAACCCTTTCAAATGCCACAGACAATTTGGCCCTCTCTGCTTTCCTGCGGACTCCATCCTCAAAAGCACCTGTTTTCGCTTTCGGCAGCCTCCGGAGCAAAAAAGACAAACGTCCAGCTTTTGCTGCCACAGCAAAGGTGCCAGCGGGGAAAAGTAATGCTGGTTCTCACTGCCTCCTGGAACCCTTTCAAATGCCCCAGACAATTTGGCCCTCTCTGCTTTCCTGCGGACTCCATCCTCAAAAGCACCTGTTTTCGCTTTCGGCAGCCTCCGGAGCAAAAAAGACAAACGCCCAGCTTTTGCTGCCACAGCAAAGGTGCCAGCGGGGAAAAGTAATGCTGGTTCTCACTGCCTCCTGGAACCCTTTCAAATGCCCCAGACAATTTGGCCCTCTCTGCTTTCCTGCGGACTCCATCCTCAAAAGCACCTGTTTTCGCTTTCGGCAGCCTCCGGAGCAAAAAAGACAAACGTCCAGCTTTTGCTGCCACAGCAAAGGTGCCAGCGGGGAAAAGTAATGCTGGTTCTCACTGCCTCCTGGAACCCTTTCAAATGCCACAGACAATTTGGCCCTCTCTGCTTTCCTGCGGACTCTATCCTCAAAAGCGCCTTTTTTCACTTTCGGCGCCCTCCGGTGGTAAAAAGACAAACGTCCAGCTTTTGCTGCCATAGCAAAGGTGCCAGCGGGGAAAAGTAATGCTGGTTCTCACTGCCTCCTGGAACCTCTTTAAATGCCAAAGACAATTTGGCCCTCTCTGCTTTCCTGCGGACTCCATCATCAAAAGCACCTGTTTTCGCTTTCGGCAGCCTCCGGAGCAAAAAAGACAAACGTCCAGCTTTTGCTGCCACAGCAAAGGTGCCAGCGGGGAAAAGTAATGCTGGTTCTCACTGCCTCCTGGAACCCTTTCAAATGCCCAGACAATTTGGCCCTCTCTGCTTTCCTGCGGACTCCATCCTAAAAAGAACCTATTTTCGCTTTCGGCAACCTCAGGAGCAAAAAAGACAAACGTCCAGCTTTTGCTGCCACAGCAAAGGTACCAGCGGGGAAAAGTAATGCTGGTTCTCACTGCCTCCTGGAACCTCTTCAAATGCCACAGACAATTTGGCCCTCTCTGCTTTCCTGCGGACTCCATCCTCAAAAGCACCTGTTTTCGCTTTCGGCAGCCTCCGGAGCAAAAAAGACAAACGTCCAGCTTTTGCTGCCACAGCAAAGGTGCCAGCGGGGAAAAGTAATGCTGGTTCTCACTGCCTCCTGGAACCCTTTCAAATGCCACAGACAATTTGGCCCTCTCTGCTTTCCTGCGGACTCCATCCTCAAAAGCACCTGTTTTCGCTTTCGGCAGCCTCCGGAGCAAAAAAGACAAACGTCCAGCTTTTGCTGCCACAGCAAAGGTGCCAGCGGGGAAAAGTAATGCTGGTTCTCACTGCCTCCTGGAACCCTTTCAAATGCCACAGACAATTTGGCCCTCTCTGCTTTCCTGCGGACTCCATCCTCAAAAGCACCTGTTTTCGCTTTCGGCAGCCTCCGGAGCAAAAAAGACAAACGTCCAGCTTTTGCTGCCACAGCAAAGGTGCCAGCGGGGAAAAGTAATGCTGGTTCTCACTGCCTCCTGGAACCCTTTCAAATGCCACAGACAATTTGGCCCTCTCTGCTTTCCTGCGGACTCTATCCTCAAAAGCACCTGTTTTCGCTTTCGGCGCCCTCCGGAGCAAAAAAGACAAACGTCCAGCTTTTGCTGCCACAGCAAAGGTGCCAGCGGGGAAAAGTAATGCTGGTCCTCACTGCCTCCTGGAACCTCTTTAAATGCCAAAGACAATTTGGCTCTCTCTGCTTTCCTGCGGACTCCATCCTCAAAAGCACCTGTTTTCGCTTTCGGCAGCCTCCGGAGCAAAAAAGACAAACGTCCAGCTTTTGCTGCCACAGCAAAGGTGCCAACGGGGAAAAGTAATGCTGGTTCTCACTGCCTCCTGGAACCCTTTCAAATGCCCCAGACAATTTGGCCCTCTCTGCTTTCCTGCGGACTCCATCCTCAAAAGCAGCTGTTTTCGCTTTCGGCAGCCTCCGGAGCAAAAAAGACAAACGTCCAGCTTTTGCTGCCACAGCAAAGGTGCCAGCGGGGAAAAGTAATGCTGGTTCTCACTGCCTCCTGGAACCCTTTCAAATGCCACAGACAATTTGGCCCTCTCTGCTTTCCTGCGGACTCGATCCTCAAAAGCACCTGTTTTCGCTTTCGGCAGCCTCCGGAGCAAAAAAGACAAACGTCCAGCTTTTGCTGCCACAGCAAAGGTGCCAGCGGGGAAAAGTAATGCTGGTTCTCACTGCCTCCTAGAACCCTTTCAAATGCCACAGACAATTTGGCCCTCTCTGCTTTCCTGCGGACTCTATCCTCAAAAGCGCCTTTTTTCACTTTCGGCGCCCTCCGGTGGTAAAAAGACAAACGTCCAGCTTTTGCTGCCGCAGCAAAGGTGCCAGCGGGGAAAAGTAATGCTGGTCCTCACTGCCTCCTGGAACCTCTTTAAATGCCAAAGACAATTTGGCCCTCTCTGCTTTCCTGCGGACTCCATCATCAAAAGCACCTGTTTTCGCTTTCGGCAGCCTCCGGAGCAAAAAAGACAAACGTCCAGCTTTTGCTGCCACAGCAAAGGTGCCAGCGGGGAAAAGTAATGCTGGTTCTCACTGCCTCCTGGAACCCTTTCAAATGCCACAGACAATTTGGCCCTCTCTGCTTTCCTGCGGACTCCATCCTCAAAAGAACCTATTTTCGCTTTCGGCAGCCTCCGGAGCAAAAAAGACAAACGTCCAGCTTTTGCTGCCACAGCAAGGGTGCCAGCGGGGAAAAGTAATGCTGGTTCTCACTGCCTCCTGGAACCCTTTCAAATGCCACAGACAATTTGGCCCTCTCTGCTTTCCTGCGGACTCCATCCTCAAAAGAACCTATTTTTGCTTTCGGCGCCCTCCGGAGCAAAAAAGACAAACGTCCAGCTTTTGCTGCCACAGCAAAGGTGCCAGCGGGGAAAAGTAATGCTGGTCCTCACTGCCTCCTGGAACCTCTTTAAATGCCAAAGACAATTTGGCTCTCTCTGCTTTCCTGCGGACTCCATCCTCAAAAGCACCTATTTTCGCTTTCGGCAGCCTCCGGAGCAAAAAAGACAAACGTCCAGCTTTTGCTGCCACAGCAAACGTGCCAGCGGGGAAAAGTAATGCTGGTTCTCACTGCCTCCTGGAACCCTTTCAAATGCCCCAGACAATTTGGCCCTCTCTGCTTTCCTGCGGACTCCATCCTCAAAAGCACCTGTTTTCGCTTTCGGCAGCCTCCGGAGCAAAAAAGACAAACGTCCAGCTTTTGCTGCCACAGCAAGGGTGCCAGCGGGGAAAAGTAATGCTGGTTCTCACTGCCTCCTGGAACCCTTTCAAATGCCACAGACAATTTGGCCCTCTCTGCTTTCCTGCGGACTCCATCCTCAAAAGCACCTGTTTTCGCTTTCGGCAGCCTCCGGAGCAAAAAAGACAAACGTCCAGCTTTTGCTGCCACAGCAAGGGTGCCAGCGGGGAAAAGTAATGCTGGTTCTCACTGCCTCCTGGAACCCTTTCAAATGCCACAGACAATTTGGCCCTCTCTGCTTTCCTGCGGACTCCATCCTCAAAAGAACCTATTTTTGCTTTCGGCGCCCTCCGGAGCAAAAAAGACAAACGTCCAGCTTTTGCTGCCACAGCAAAGGTACCAGCGGGGAAAAGTAATGCTGGTTCTCACTGCCTCCTGGAACCTCTTCAAATGCCACAGACAATTTGGCCCTCTCTGCTTTCCTGCGGACTCCATCCTCAAAAGCACCTGTTTTCGCTTTCGGCAGCCTCCGGAGCAAAAAAGACAAACGTCCAGCTTTTGCTGCCACAGCAAAGGTGCCAGCGGGGAAAAGTAATGCTGGTTCTCACTGCCTCCTGGAACCCTTTCAAATGCCACAGACAATTTGGCCCTCTCTGCTTTCCTGCGGACTCCATCCTCAAAAGCACCTGTTTTCGCTTTCGGCAGCCTCCGGAGCAAAAAAGACAAACGTCCAGCTTTTGCTGCCACAGCAAAGGTGCCAGCGGGGAAAAGTAATGCTGGTTCTCACTGCCTCCTGGAACCCTTTCAAATGCCCCAGACAATTTGGCCCTCTCTGCTTTCCTGCGGACTCCATCCTCAAAAGCACCTGTTTTCGCTTTCGGCAGCCTCCGGAGCAAAAAAGACAAACGCCCAGCTTTTGCTGCCACAGCAAAGGTGCCAGCGGGGAAAAGTAATGCTGGTTCTCACTGCCTCCTGGAACCCTTTCAAATGCCCCAGACAATTTGGCCCTCTCTGCTTTCCTGCGGACTCCATCCTCAAAAGCACCTGTTTTCGCTTTCGGCAGCCTCCGGAGCAAAAAAGACAAACGTCCAGCTTTTGCTGCCACAGCAAAGGTGCCAGCGGGGAAAAGTAATGCTGGTTCTCACTGCCTCCTGGAACCCTTTCAAATGCCACAGACAATTTGGCCCTCTCTGCTTTCCTGCGGACTCTATCCTCAAAAGCGCCTTTTTTCACTTTCGGCGCCCTCCGGTGGTAAAAAGACAAACGTCCAGCTTTTGCTGCCATAGCAAAGGTGCCAGCGGGGAAAAGTAATGCTGGTTCTCACTGCCTCCTGGAACCTCTTTAAATGCCAAAGACAATTTGGCCCTCTCTGCTTTCCTGCGGACTCCATCATCAAAAGCACCTGTTTTCGCTTTCGGCAGCCTCCGGAGCAAAAAAGACAAACGTCCAGCTTTTGCTGCCACAGCAAAGGTGCCAGCGGGGAAAAGTAATGCTGGTTCTCACTGCCTCCTGGAACCCTTTCAAATGCCCAGACAATTTGGCCCTCTCTGCTTTCCTGCGGACTCCATCCTAAAAAGAACCTATTTTCGCTTTCGGCAACCTCAGGAGCAAAAAAGACAAACGTCCAGCTTTTGCTGCCACAGCAAAGGTACCAGCGGGGAAAAGTAATGCTGGTTCTCACTGCCTCCTGGAACCTCTTCAAATGCCACAGACAATTTGGCCCTCTCTGCTTTCCTGCGGACTCCATCCTCAAAAGCACCTGTTTTCGCTTTCGGCAGCCTCCGGAGCAAAAAAGACAAACGTCCAGCTTTTGCTGCCACAGCAAAGGTGCCAGCGGGGAAAAGTAATGCTGGTTCTCACTGCCTCCTGGAACCCTTTCAAATGCCACAGACAATTTGGCCCTCTCTGCTTTCCTGCGGACTCCATCCTCAAAAGCACCTGTTTTCGCTTTCGGCAGCCTCCGGAGCAAAAAAGACAAACGTCCAGCTTTTGCTGCTACAGCAAAGGTGCCAGCGGGGAAAAGTAATGCTGGTTCTCACTGCCTCCTGGAACCTCTTCAAATGCCTCAGACAATTTGGCCCTCTCTGCTTTCCTGCGGACTCCATCCTCAAAAGCACCTGTTTTCGCTTTCGGCAGCCTCCGGAGCAAAAAAGACAAACGTCCAGCTTTTGCTGCCACAGCAAAGGTGCCAGCGGGGAAAAGTAATGCTGGTCCTCACTGCCTCCTGGAACCTCTTTAAATGCCAAAGACAATTTGGCCCTCTCTGCTTTCCTGCGGACTCCATCCTCAAAAGAACCTATTTTTGCTTTCGGCGCCCTCCGGAGCAAAAAAGACAAACGTCCAGCTTTTGCTGCCACAGCAAAGGTACCAGCGGGGAAAACTAATGCTGGTTCTCACTGCCTCCTGGAACCCTTTCAAATGCCCCAGACAATTTGGCCCTCTCTGCTTTCCTGCGGACTCCATCCTCAAAAGCACCTGTTTTCGCTTTCGGCAGCCTCCGGAGCAAAAAAGACAAACGTCCAGCTTTTGCTGCCACAGCAAAGGTGCCAGCGGGGAAAAGTAATGCTGGTTCTCACTGCCTCCTGGAACCCTTTCAAATGCCACAGACAATTTGGCCCTCTCTGCTTTCCTGCGGACTCCATCCTCAAAAGCACCTGTTTTCGCTTTCGGCAGCCTCCGGAGCAAAAAAGACAAACGTCCAGCTTTTGCTGCCACAGCAAAGGTGCCAGCGGGGAAAAGTAATGCTGGTTCTCACTGCCTCCTGGAACCCTTTCAAATGCCACAGACAATTTGGCCCTCTCTGCTTTCCTGCGGACTCTATCCTCAAAAGCACCTGTTTTCGCTTTCGGCGCCCTCCGGAGCAAAAAAGACAAACGTCCAGCTTTTGCTGCCACAGCAAAGGTACCTGCGGGGAAAAGTAATGCTGGTCCTCACTGCCTCCTGGAACCTCTTTAAATGCCAAAGACAATTTGGCTCTCTCTGCTTTCCTGCGGACTCCATCCTCAAAAGCACCTGTTTTCGCTTTCGGCAGCCTCCGGAGCAAAAAAGACAAACGTCCAGCTTTTGCTGCCACAGCAAAGGTGCCAACGGGGAAAAGTAATGCTGGTTCTCACTGCCTCCTGGAACCCTTTCAAATGCCCCAGACAATTTGGCCCTCTCTGCTTTCCTGCGGACTCCATCCTCAAAAGCAGCTGTTTTCGCTTTCGGCAGCCTCCGGAGCAAAAAAGACAAACGTCCAGCTTTTGCTGCCACAGCAAAGGTGCCAGCGGGGAAAAGTAATGCTGGTTCTCACTGCCTCCTGGAACCCTTTCAAATGCCACAGACAATTTGGCCCTCTCTGCTTTCCTGCGGACTCGATCCTCAAAAGCACCTGTTTTCGCTTTCGGCAGCCTCCGGAGCAAAAAAGACAAACGTCCAGCTTTTGCTGCCACAGCAAAGGTGCCAGCGGGGAAAAGTAATGCTGGTTCTCACTGCCTCCTAGAACCCTTTCAAATGCCACAGACAATTTGGCCCTCTCTGCTTTCCTGCGGACTCTATCCTCAAAAGCGCCTTTTTTCACTTTCGGCGCCCTCCGGTGGTAAAAAGACAAACGTCCAGCTTTTGCTGCCGCAGCAAAGGTGCCAGCGGGGAAAAGTAATGCTGGTCCTCACTGCCTCCTGGAACCTCTTTAAATGCCAAAGACAATTTGGCCCTCTCTGCTTTCCTGCGGACTCCATCATCAAAAGCACCTGTTTTCGCTTTCGGCAGCCTCCGGAGCAAAAAAGACAAACGTCCAGCTTTTGCTGCCACAGCAAAGGTGCCAGCGGGGAAAAGTAATGCTGGTTCTCACTGCCTCCTGGAACCCTTTCAAATGCCACAGACAATTTGGCCCTCTCTGCTTTCCTGCGGACTCCATCCTCAAAAGAACCTATTTTCGCTTTCGGCAGCCTCCGGAGCAAAAAAGACAAACGTCCAGCTTTTGCTGCCACAGCAAGGGTGCCAGCGGGGAAAAGTAATGCTGGTTCTCACTGCCTCCTGGAACCCTTTCAAATGCCACAGACAATTTGGCCCTCTCTGCTTTCCTGCGGACTCCATCCTCAAAAGAACCTATTTTTGCTTTCGGCGCCCTCCGGAGCAAAAAAGACAAACGTCCAGCTTTTGCTGCCACAGCAAAGGTGCCAGCGGGGAAAAGTAATGCTGGTCCTCACTGCCTCCTGGAACCTCTTTAAATGCCAAAGACAATTTGGCTCTCTCTGCTTTCCTGCGGACTCCATCCTCAAAAGCACCTATTTTCGCTTTCGGCAGCCTCCGGAGCAAAAAAGACAAACGTCCAGCTTTTGCTGCCACAGCAAACGTGCCAGCGGGGAAAAGTAATGCTGGTTCTCACTGCCTCCTGGAACCCTTTCAAATGCCCCAGACAATTTGGCCCTCTCTGCTTTCCTGCGGACTCCATCCTCAAAAGCACCTGTTTTCGCTTTCGGCAGCCTCCGGAGCAAAAAAGACAAACGTCCAGCTTTTGCTGCCACAGCAAGGGTGCCAGCGGGAAAAGTTAATGCTGGTTCTCACTGCCTCCTGGAACCCTTTCAAAATGCCACAGACAATTTGGCCCTCTCTGCTTTCCTGCGGACTCCATCTCAAAAGCACCTGTTTTCGCTTTCGGCAGCCTCCGGAGCAAAAAAGACAAACGTCCAGCTTTTGCTGCCACAGCAAGGGTGCCAGCGGGGAAAAGTAATGCTGGTTCTCACTGCCTCCTGGAACCCTTTCAAATGCCACAGACAATTTGGCCCTCTCTGCTTTCCTGCGGACTCCATCCTCAAAAGAACCTATTTTTGCTTTCGGCGCCCTCCGGAGCAAAAAAGACAAACGTCCAGCTTTTGCTGCCACAGCAAAGGTACCAGCGGGGAAAAGTAATGCTGGTTCTCACTGCCTCCTGGAACCTCTTCAAATGCCACAGACAATTTGGCCCTCTCTGCTTTCCTGCGGACTCCATCCTCAAAAGCACCTGTTTTCGCTTTCGGCAGCCTCCGGAGCAAAAAAGACAAACGTCCAGCTTTTGCTGCCACAGCAAAGGTGCCAGCGGGGAAAAGTAATGCTGGTTCTCACTGCCTCCTGGAACCCTTTCAAATGCCACAGACAATTTGGCCCTCTCTGCTTTCCTGCGGACTCCATCCTCAAAAGCACCTGTTTTCGCTTTCGGCAGCCTCCGGAGCAAAAAAGACAAACGTCCAGCTTTTGCTGCCACAGCAAAGGTGCCAGCGGGGAAAAGTAATGCTGGTTCTCACTGCCTCCTGGAACCCTTTCAAATGCCCCAGACAATTTGGCCCTCTCTGCTTTCCTGCGGACTCCATCCTCAAAAGCACCTGTTTTCGCTTTCGGCAGCCTCCGGAGCAAAAAAGACAAACGCCCAGCTTTTGCTGCCACAGCAAAGGTGCCAGCGGGGAAAAGTAATGCTGGTTCTCACTGCCTCCTGGAACCCTTTCAAATGCCCCAGACAATTTGGCCCTCTCTGCTTTCCTGCGGACTCCATCCTCAAAAGCACCTGTTTTCGCTTTCGGCAGCCTCCGGAGCAAAAAAGACAAACGTCCAGCTTTTGCTGCCACAGCAAAGGTGCCAGCGGGGAAAAGTAATGCTGGTTCTCACTGCCTCCTGGAACCCTTTCAAATGCCACAGACAATTTGGCCCTCTCTGCTTTCCTGCGGACTCTATCCTCAAAAGCGCCTTTTTTCACTTTCGGCGCCCTCCGGTGGTAAAAAGACAAACGTCCAGCTTTTGCTGCCATAGCAAAGGTGCCAGCGGGGAAAAGTAATGCTGGTTCTCACTGCCTCCTGGAACCTCTTTAAATGCCAAAGACAATTTGGCCCTCTCTGCTTTCCTGCGGACTCCATCATCAAAAGCACCTGTTTTCGCTTTCGGCAGCCTCCGGAGCAAAAAAGACAAACGTCCAGCTTTTGCTGCCACAGCAAAGGTGCCAGCGGGGAAAAGTAATGCTGGTTCTCACTGCCTCCTGGAACCCTTTCAAATGCCCAGACAATTTGGCCCTCTCTGCTTTCCTGCGGACTCCATCCTAAAAAGAACCTATTTTCGCTTTCGGCAACCTCAGGAGCAAAAAAGACAAACGTCCAGCTTTTGCTGCCACAGCAAAGGTACCAGCGGGGAAAAGTAATGCTGGTTCTCACTGCCTCCTGGAACCTCTTCAAATGCCACAGACAATTTGGCCCTCTCTGCTTTCCTGCGGACTCCATCCTCAAAAGCACCTGTTTTCGCTTTCGGCAGCCTCCGGAGCAAAAAAGACAAACGTCCAGCTTTTGCTGCCACAGCAAAGGTGCCAGCGGGGAAAAGTAATGCTGGTTCTCACTGCCTCCTGGAACCCTTTCAAATGCCACAGACAATTTGGCCCTCTCTGCTTTCCTGCGGACTCCATCCTCAAAAGCACCTGTTTTCGCTTTCGGCAGCCTCCGGAGCAAAAAAGACAAACGTCCAGCTTTTGCTGCCACAGCAAAGGTGCCAGCGGGGAAAAGTAATGCTGGTTCTCACTGCCTCCTGGAACCCTTTCAAATGCCACAGACAATTTGGCCCTCTCTGCTTTCCTGCGGACTCCATCCTCAAAAGCACCTGTTTTCGCTTTCGGCAGCCTCCGGAGCAAAAAAGACAAACGTCCAGCTTTTGCTGCCACAGCAAAGGTGCCAGCGGGGAAAAGTAATGCTGGTTCTCACTGCCTCCTGGAACCCTTTCAAATGCCACAGACAATTTGGCCCTCTCTGCTTTCCTGCGGACTCTATCCTCAAAAGCACCTGTTTTCGCTTTCGGCGCCCTCCGGAGCAAAAAAGACAAACGTCCAGCTTTTGCTGCCACAGCAAAGGTGCCAGCGGGGAAAAGTAATGCTGGTCCTCACTGCCTCCTGGAACCTCTTTAAATGCCAAAGACAATTTGGCTCTCTCTGCTTTCCTGCGGACTCCATCCTCAAAAGCACCTGTTTTCGCTTTCGGCAGCCTCCGGAGCAAAAAAGACAAACGTCCAGCTTTTGCTGCCACAGCAAAGGTGCCAACGGGGAAAAGTAATGCTGGTTCTCACTGCCTCCTGGAACCCTTTCAAATGCCCCAGACAATTTGGCCCTCTCTGCTTTCCTGCGGACTCCATCCTCAAAAGCAGCTGTTTTCGCTTTCGGCAGCCTCCGGAGCAAAAAAGACAAACGTCCAGCTTTTGCTGCCACAGCAAAGGTGCCAGCGGGGAAAAGTAATGCTGGTTCTCACTGCCTCCTGGAACCCTTTCAAATGCCACAGACAATTTGGCCCTCTCTGCTTTCCTGCGGACTCGATCCTCAAAAGCACCTGTTTTCGCTTTCGGCAGCCTCCGGAGCAAAAAAGACAAACGTCCAGCTTTTGCTGCCACAGCAAAGGTGCCAGCGGGGAAAAGTAATGCTGGTTCTCACTGCCTCCTGGAACCCTTTCAAATGCCACAGACAATTTGGCCCTCTCTGCTTTCCTGCGGACTCCATCCTCAAAAGAACCTATTTTCGCTTTCGGCAGCCTCCGGAGCAAAAAAGACAAACGTCCAGCTTTTGCTGCCACAGCAAGGGTGCCAGCGGGGAAAAGTAATGCTGGTTCTCACTGCCTCCTGGAACCCTTTCAAATGCCACAGACAATTTGGCCCTCTCTGCTTTCCTGCGGACTCCATCCTCAAAAGAACCTATTTTTGCTTTCGGCGCCCTCCGGAGCAAAAAAGACAAACGTCCAGCTTTTGCTGCCACAGCAAAGGTGCCAGCGGGGAAAAGTAATGCTGGTCCTCACTGCCTCCTGGAACCTCTTTAAATGCCAAAGACAATTTGGCTCTCTCTGCTTTCCTGCGGACTCCATCCTCAAAAGCACCTATTTTCGCTTTCGGCAGCCTCCGGAGCAAAAAAGACAAACGTCCAGCTTTTGCTGCCACAGCAAACGTGCCAGCGGGGAAAAGTAATGCTGGTTCTCACTGCCTCCTGGAACCCTTTCAAATGCCCCAGACAATTTGGCCCTCTCTGCTTTCCTGCGGACTCCATCCTCAAAAGCACCTGTTTTCGCTTTCGGCAGCCTCCGGAGCAAAAAAGACAAACGTCCAGCTTTTGCTGCCACAGCAAGGGTGCCAGCGGGGAAAAGTAATGCTGGTTCTCACTGCCTCCTGGAACCCTTTCAAATGCCACAGACAATTTGGCCCTCTCTGCTTTCCTGCGGACTCCATCCTCAAAAGCACCTGTTTTCGCTTTCGGCAGCCTCCGGAGCAAAAAAGACAAACGTCCAGCTTTTGCTGCCACAGCAAGGGTGCCAGCGGGGAAAAGTAATGCTGGTTCTCACTGCCTCCTGGAACCCTTTCAAATGCCACAGACAATTTGGCCCTCTCTGCTTTCCTGCGGACTCCATCCTCAAAAGAACCTATTTTTGCTTTCGGCGCCCTCCGGAGCAAAAAAGACAAACGTCCAGCTTTTGCTGCCACAGCAAAGGTACCAGCGGGGAAAAGTAATGCTGGTTCTCACTGCCTCCTGGAACCTCTTCAAATGCCACAGACAATTTGGCCCTCTCTGCTTTCCTGCGGACTCCATCCTCAAAAGCACCTGTTTTCGCTTTCGGCAGCCTCCGGAGCAAAAAAGACAAACGTCCAGCTTTTGCTGCCACAGCAAAGGTGCCAGCGGGGAAAAGTAATGCTGGTTCTCACTGCCTCCTGGAACCCTTTCAAATGCCACAGACAATTTGGCCCTCTCTGCTTTCCTGCGGACTCCATCCTCAAAAGCACCTGTTTTCGCTTTCGGCAGCCTCCGGAGCAAAAAAGACAAACGTCCAGCTTTTGCTGCCACAGCAAAGGTGCCAGCGGGGAAAAGTAATGCTGGTTCTCACTGCCTCCTGGAACCCTTTCAAATGCCCCAGACAATTTGGCCCTCTCTGCTTTCCTGCGGACTCCATCCTCAAAAGCACCTGTTTTCGCTTTCGGCAGCCTCCGGAGCAAAAAAGACAAACGCCCAGCTTTTGCTGCCACAGCAAAGGTGCCAGCGGGGAAAAGTAATGCTGGTTCTCACTGCCTCCTGGAACCCTTTCAAATGCCCCAGACAATTTGGCCCTCTCTGCTTTCCTGCGGACTCCATCCTCAAAAGCACCTGTTTTCGCTTTCGGCAGCCTCCGGAGCAAAAAAGACAAACGTCCAGCTTTTGCTGCCACAGCAAAGGTGCCAGCGGGGAAAAGTAATGCTGGTTCTCACTGCCTCCTGGAACCCTTTCAAATGCCACAGACAATTTGGCCCTCTCTGCTTTCCTGCGGACTCTATCCTCAAAAGCGCCTTTTTTCACTTTCGGCGCCCTCCGGTGGTAAAAAGACAAACGTCCAGCTTTTGCTGCCATAGCAAAGGTGCCAGCGGGGAAAAGTAATGCTGGTTCTCACTGCCTCCTGGAACCTCTTTAAATGCCAAAGACAATTTGGCCCTCTCTGCTTTCCTGCGGACTCCATCATCAAAAGCACCTGTTTTCGCTTTCGGCAGCCTCCGGAGCAAAAAAGACAAACGTCCAGCTTTTGCTGCCACAGCAAAGGTGCCAGCGGGGAAAAGTAATGCTGGTTCTCACTGCCTCCTGGAACCCTTTCAAATGCCCAGACAATTTGGCCCTCTCTGCTTTCCTGCGGACTCCATCCTAAAAAGAACCTATTTTCGCTTTCGGCAACCTCAGGAGCAAAAAAGACAAACGTCCAGCTTTTGCTGCCACAGCAAAGGTACCAGCGGGGAAAAGTAATGCTGGTTCTCACTGCCTCCTGGAACCTCTTCAAATGCCACAGACAATTTGGCCCTCTCTGCTTTCCTGCGGACTCCATCCTCAAAAGCACCTGTTTTCGCTTTCGGCAGCCTCCGGAGCAAAAAAGACAAACGTCCAGCTTTTGCTGCCACAGCAAAGGTGCCAGCGGGGAAAAGTAATGCTGGTTCTCACTGCCTCCTGGAACCCTTTCAAATGCCACAGACAATTTGGCCCTCTCTGCTTTCCTGCGGACTCCATCCTCAAAAGCACCTGTTTTCGCTTTCGGCAGCCTCCGGAGCAAAAAAGACAAACGTCCAGCTTTTGCTGCTACAGCAAAGGTGCCAGCGGGGAAAAGTAATGCTGGTTCTCACTGCCTCCTGGAACCTCTTCAAATGCCTCAGACAATTTGGCCCTCTCTGCTTTCCTGCGGACTCCATCCTCAAAAGCACCTGTTTTCGCTTTCGGCAGCCTCCGGAGCAAAAAAGACAAACGTCCAGCTTTTGCTGCCACAGCAAAGGTGCCAGCGGGGAAAAGTAATGCTGGTCCTCACTGCCTCCTGGAACCTCTTTAAATGCCAAAGACAATTTGGCCCTCTCTGCTTTCCTGCGGACTCCATCCTCAAAAGCACCTGTTTTCGCTTTCGGCAGCCTCCGGAGCAAAAAATACAAACGTCCAGCTTTTGCTGCCACAGCAAAGGTGCCAGCGGGGAAAAGTAATGCTGGTTCTCACTGCCTCCTGGAACCCTTTCAAATGCCCCAGACAATTTGGCCCTCTCTGCTTTCCTGCGGACTCCATCCTCAAAAGCACCTGTTTTCGCTTTCGCCATCCTCCGTAGCAAAAATACAAACGTCCAGCTTTTGCTGCTACAGCAAAGGTGCCAGCGGGGAAAAGTAATGCTGGTTCTCACTGCCTCCTGGAACCTCTTCAAATGCCTCAGACAATTTGGCCCTCTCTGCTTTCCTGCGGACTCCATCCTCAAAAGCACCTGTTTTCGCTTTCGGCAACCTCCGGAGCAAAAAAGACAAACGTCCAGCTTTTGCTGCCACAGCAAAGGTGCCAGCGGGGAAAAGTAATGCTGGTTCTCACTGCCTCCTGGAACCCTTTCAAATGCCCCAGACAATTTGGCCCTCTCTGCTTTCCTGCGGACTCCATCCTCAAAAGCACCTGTTTTCGCTTTCGGCAGCCTCCGGAGCAAAAAATACAAACGTCCAGCTTTTGCTGCCACAGCAAAGGTGCCAGCGGGGAAAAGTAATGCTGGTTCTCACTGCCTCCTGGAACCCTTTCAAATGCCACAGACAATTTGGCCCTCTCTGCTTTCCTGCGGACTCCATCCTCAAAAGCACCTGTTTTCGCTTTCGGCAGCCTCCGGAGCAAAAAAGACAAACGTCCAGCTTTTGCTGCCACAGCAAAGGTGCCAGCGGGGAAAAGTAATGCTGGTTCTCACTGCCTCCTGGAACCCTTTCAAATGCCCCAGACAATTTGGCCCTCTCTGCTTTCCTGCGGACTCTATCCTCAAAAGCGCCTTTTTTCACTTTCGGCGCCCTCCGGTGGTAAAAATACAAACGTCCAGCTTTTGCTGCCGCAGCAAAGGTGCCAACGGGGAAAAGTAATGCTGGTCCTCACTGCCTCCTGGAACCTCTTTAAATGCCAAAGACAATTTGGCCCTCTCTGCTTTCCTGCGGACTCCATCATCAAAAGCACCTGTTTTCGCTTTCGGCAGCCTCCGGAGCAAAAAAGACAAACGTCCAGCTTTTGCTGCCACAGCAAAGGTGCCAGCGGGGAAAAGTAATGCTGGTTCTCACTGCCTCCTGGAACCCTCTCAAATGCCACAGACAATTTGGCCCTCTCTGCTTTCCTGCGGACTCCATCCTCAAAAGAACCTATTTTTGCTTTCGGCGCCCTCCGGAGCAAAAAAGACAAACGTCCAGCTTTTGCTGCCACAGCAAAGGTGACAGCGGGGAAAAGTAATGCTGGTTCTCACTGCCTCCTGGAACCTCTTCAAATGCCACAGACAATTTGGCCCTCTCTGCTTTCCTGCGGACTCCATCCTCAAAAGCACCTGTTTTCGCTTTCGGCAGCCTCCGGAGCAAAAAAGACAAACGTCCAGCTTTTGCTGCCACAGCAAAGGTGCCAGCGGGGAAAAGTAATGCTGGTTCTCACTGCCTCCTGGAACCCTTTCAAATGCCACAGACAATTTGGCCCTCTCTGCTTTCCTGCGGACTCCATCCTCAAAAGCACCTGTTTTCGCTTTCGGCAGCCTCCGGAGCAAACAAGACAAACGTCCAGCTTTTGCTGCCACAGCAAAGGTGCCAGTGGGGAAAAGTAATGCTGGTTCTCACTGCCTCCTGGAACCCTTTCAAATGCCCCAGACAATTTGGCCCTCTCTGCTTTGCTGCGGACTCCATCCTCAAAAGCATCTGTTTTCGCTTTCGGCAGCCTCCGGAGCAAAAAAGACAAACGTCCAGCTTTTGCTGCCACAGCAAAGGTGCCAGCGGGGAAAAGTAATGCTGGTTCTCACTGCCTCCTGGAACCCTTTCAAATGCCACAGACAATTTGGCCCTCTCTGCTTTCCTGCGGACTCTATCCTCAAAAGCGCCTTTTTTCACTTTCGGCGCCCTCCGGTGGTAAAAAGACAAACGTCCAGCTTTTGCTGCCGCAGCAAAGGTGCCAACGGGGAAAAGTAATGCTGGTCCTCACTGCCTCCTGGAACCTCTTTAAATGCCAAAGACAATTTGGCTCTCTCTGCTTTCCTGCGGACTCCATCCTCAAAAGCACCTGTTTTCGCTTTCGGCAGCCTCCGGAGCAAAAAAGACAAACGTCCAGCTTTTGCTGCCACAGCAAGGGTGCCAGCGGGGAAAAGTAATGCTGGTTCTCACTGCCTCCTGGAACCCTTTCAAATGCCCCAGACAATTTGGCCCTCTCTGCTTTCCTGCGGACTCCATCCTCAAAAGAACCTATTTTTGCTTTCGGCAGCCTCCGGAGCAAAAAAGACAAACGTCCAGCTTTTGCTGCCACAGCAAAGGTGCCAGCGGGGAAAAGTAATGCTGGTTCTCACTGCCTCCTGGAACCCTTTCAAATGCCACAGACAATTTGGCCCTCTCTGCTTTCCTGCGGACTCCATCCTCAAAAGCACCTGTTTTCGCTTTCGGCAGCCTCCGGAGCAAAAAAGACAAACGTCCAGCTTTTGCTGCCACAGCAAAGGTGCCAGCGGGGAAAAGTAATGCTGGTTCTCACTGCCTCCTGGAACCCTTTCAAATGCCCCAGACAATTTGGCCCTCTCTGCTTTCCTGCGGACTCCATCCTCAAAAGCACCTGTTTTCGCTTTCGGCAGCCTCCGGAGCAAAAAAGACAAACGCCCAGCTTTTGCTGCCACAGCAAAGGTGCCAGCGGGGAAAAGTAATGCTGGTTCTCACTGCCTCCTGGAACCCTTTCAAATGCCCCAGACAATTTGGCCCTCTCTGCTTTCCTGCGGACTCCATCCTCAAAAGCACCTGTTTTCGCTTTCGGCAGCCTCCGGAGCAAAAAAGACAAACGTCCAGCTTTTGCTGCCACAGCAAAGGTGCCAGCGGGGAAAAGTAATGCTGGTTCTCACTGCCTCCTGGAACCCTTTCAAATGCCACAGACAATTTGGCCCTCTCTGCTTTCCTGCGGACTCTATCCTCAAAAGCGCCTTTTTTCACTTTCGGCGCCCTCCGGTGGTAAAAAGACAAACGTCCAGCTTTTGCTGCCATAGCAAAGGTGCCAGCGGGGAAAAGTAATGCTGGTTCTCACTGCCTCCTGGAACCTCTTTAAATGCCAAAGACAATTTGGCCCTCTCTGCTTTCCTGCGGACTCCATCATCAAAAGCACCTGTTTTCGCTTTCGGCAGCCTCCGGAGCAAAAAAGACAAACGTCCAGCTTTTGCTGCCACAGCAAAGGTGCCAGCGGGGAAAAGTAATGCTGGTTCTCACTGCCTCCTGGAACCCTTTCAAATGCCCAGACAATTTGGCCCTCTCTGCTTTCCTGCGGACTCCATCCTAAAAAGAACCTATTTTCGCTTTCGGCAACCTCAGGAGCAAAAAAGACAAACGTCCAGCTTTTGCTGCCACAGCAAAGGTACCAGCGGGGAAAAGTAATGCTGGTTCTCACTGCCTCCTGGAACCTCTTCAAATGCCACAGACAATTTGGCCCTCTCTGCTTTCCTGCGGACTCCATCCTCAAAAGCACCTGTTTTCGCTTTCGGCAGCCTCCGGAGCAAAAAAGACAAACGTCCAGCTTTTGCTGCCACAGCAAAGGTGCCAGCGGGGAAAAGTAATGCTGGTTCTCACTGCCTCCTGGAACCCTTTCAAATGCCACAGACAATTTGGCCCTCTCTGCTTTCCTGCGGACTCCATCCTCAAAAGCACCTGTTTTCGCTTTCGGCAGCCTCCGGAGCAAAAAAGACAAACGTCCAGCTTTTGCTGCTACAGCAAAGGTGCCAGCGGGGAAAAGTAATGCTGGTTCTCACTGCCTCCTGGAACCTCTTCAAATGCCTCAGACAATTTGGCCCTCTCTGCTTTCCTGCGGACTCCATCCTCAAAAGCACCTGTTTTCGCTTTCGGCAGCCTCCGGAGCAAAAAAGACAAACGTCCAGCTTTTGCTGCCACAGCAAAGGTGCCAGCGGGGAAAAGTAATGCTGGTCCTCACTGCCTCCTGGAACCTCTTTAAATGCCAAAGACAATTTGGCCCTCTCTGCTTTCCTGCGGACTCCATCCTCAAAAGCACCTGTTTTCGCTTTCGGCAGCCTCCGGAGCAAAAAATACAAACGTCCAGCTTTTGCTGCCACAGCAAAGGTGCCAGCGGGGAAAAGTAATGCTGGTTCTCACTGCCTCCTGGAACCCTTTCAAATGCCCCAGACAATTTGGCCCTCTCTGCTTTCCTGCGGACTCCATCCTCAAAAGCACCTGTTTTCGCTTTCGCCATCCTCCGTAGCAAAAATACAAACGTCCAGCTTTTGCTGCTACAGCAAAGGTGCCAGCGGGGAAAAGTAATGCTGGTTCTCACTGCCTCCTGGAACCTCTTCAAATGCCTCAGACAATTTGGCCCTCTCTGCTTTCCTGCGGACTCCATCCTCAAAAGCACCTGTTTTCGCTTTCGGCAACCTCCGGAGCAAAAAAGACAAACGTCCAGCTTTTGCTGCCACAGCAAAGGTGCCAGCGGGGAAAAGTAATGCTGGTTCTCACTGCCTCCTGGAACCCTTTCAAATGCCCCAGACAATTTGGCCCTCTCTGCTTTCCTGCGGACTCCATCCTCAAAAGCACCTGTTTTCGCTTTCGGCAGCCTCCGGAGCAAAAAATACAAACGTCCAGCTTTTGCTGCCACAGCAAAGGTGCCAGCGGGGAAAAGTAATGCTGGTTCTCACTGCCTCCTGGAACCCTTTCAAATGCCACAGACAATTTGGCCCTCTCTGCTTTCCTGCGGACTCCATCCTCAAAAGCACCTGTTTTCGCTTTCGGCAGCCTCCGGAGCAAAAAAGACAAACGTCCAGCTTTTGCTGCCACAGCAAAGGTGCCAGCGGGGAAAAGTAATGCTGGTTCTCACTGCCTCCTGGAACCCTTTCAAATGCCCCAGACAATTTGGCCCTCTCTGCTTTCCTGCGGACTCTATCCTCAAAAGCGCCTTTTTTCACTTTCGGCGCCCTCCGGTGGTAAAAATACAAACGTCCAGCTTTTGCTGCCGCAGCAAAGGTGCCAACGGGGAAAAGTAATGCTGGTCCTCACTGCCTCCTGGAACCTCTTTAAATGCCAAAGACAATTTGGCCCTCTCTGCTTTCCTGCGGACTCCATCATCAAAAGCACCTGTTTTCGCTTTCGGCAGCCTCCGGAGCAAAAAAGACAAACGTCCAGCTTTTGCTGCCACAGCAAAGGTGCCAGCGGGGAAAAGTAATGCTGGTTCTCACTGCCTCCTGGAACCCTCTCAAATGCCACAGACAATTTGGCCCTCTCTGCTTTCCTGCGGACTCCATCCTCAAAAGAACCTATTTTTGCTTTCGGCGCCCTCCGGAGCAAAAAAGACAAACGTCCAGCTTTTGCTGCCACAGCAAAGGTGACAGCGGGGAAAAGTAATGCTGGTTCTCACTGCCTCCTGGAACCTCTTCAAATGCCACAGACAATTTGGCCCTCTCTGCTTTCCTGCGGACTCCATCCTCAAAAGCACCTGTTTTCGCTTTCGGCAGCCTCCGGAGCAAAAAAGACAAACGTCCAGCTTTTGCTGCCACAGCAAAGGTGCCAGCGGGGAAAAGTAATGCTGGTTCTCACTGCCTCCTGGAACCCTTTCAAATGCCACAGACAATTTGGCCCTCTCTGCTTTCCTGCGGACTCCATCCTCAAAAGCACCTGTTTTCGCTTTCGGCAGCCTCCGGAGCAAACAAGACAAACGTCCAGCTTTTGCTGCCACAGCAAAGGTGCCAGTGGGGAAAAGTAATGCTGGTTCTCACTGCCTCCTGGAACCCTTTCAAATGCCCCAGACAATTTGGCCCTCTCTGCTTTGCTGCGGACTCCATCCTCAAAAGCATCTGTTTTCGCTTTCGGCAGCCTCCGGAGCAAAAAAGACAAACGTCCAGCTTTTGCTGCCACAGCAAAGGTGCCAGCGGGGAAAAGTAATGCTGGTTCTCACTGCCTCCTGGAACCCTTTCAAATGCCACAGACAATTTGGCCCTCTCTGCTTTCCTGCGGACTCTATCCTCAAAAGCGCCTTTTTTCACTTTCGGCGCCCTCCGGTGGTAAAAAGACAAACGTCCAGCTTTTGCTGCCGCAGCAAAGGTGCCAACGGGGAAAAGTAATGCTGGTCCTCACTGCCTCCTGGAACCTCTTTAAATGCCAAAGACAATTTGGCTCTCTCTGCTTTCCTGCGGACTCCATCCTCAAAAGCACCTGTTTTCGCTTTCGGCAGCCTCCGGAGCAAAAAAGACAAACGTCCAGCTTTTGCTGCCACAGCAAGGGTGCCAGCGGGGAAAAGTAATGCTGGTTCTCACTGCCTCCTGGAACCCTTTCAAATGCCCCAGACAATTTGGCCCTCTCTGCTTTCCTGCGGACTCCATCCTCAAAAGAACCTATTTTTGCTTTCGGCGCCCTCCGGAGCAAAAAAGACAAACGTCCAGCTTTTGCTGCCACAGCAAAGGTACCAGCGGGGAAAAGTAATGCTGGTTCTCACTGCCTCCTTGAACCTCTTCAAATGCCACAGACAATTTGGCCCTCTCTGCTTTCCTGCGGACTCCATCCTCAAAAGCACCTGTTTTCGCTTTCGGCAGCCTCCGGAGCAAAAAAGACAAACGTCCAGCTTTTGCTGCCACAGCAAAGGTGCCAGCGGGGAAAAGTAATGCTGGTTCTCACTGCCTCCTGGAACCCTTTCAAATGCCACAGACAATTTGGCCCTCTCTGCTTTCCTGCGGACTCCATCCTCAAAAGCACCTGTTTTCGCTTTCGGCAGCCTCCGGAGCAAAAAAGACAAACGTCCAGCTTTTGCTGCCACAGCAAAGGTGCCAGCGGGGAAAAGTAATGCTGGTTCTCACTGCCTCCTGGAACCCTTTCAAATGCCCCAGACAATTTGGCCCTCTCTGCTTTCCTGCGGACTCCATCCTCAAAGCACCTGTTTTCGCTTTTGGCAACCTCCGGAGCAAAAAATACAAACGTCCAGCTTTTGCTGCCACAGCAAAGGTGCCAGCGGGGAAAAGTAATGCTGGTTCTCACTGCCTCCTGGAACCCTTTCAAATGCCACAGACAATTTGGCCCTCTCTGCTTTCCTGCGGACTCCATCCTCAAAAGCACCTGTTTTCGCTTTCGGCAGCCTCCGGAGCAAAAAAGACAAACGTCCAGCTTTTGCTGCCACAGCAAAGGTGCCAGCGGGGAAAAGTAATGCTGGTCCTCACTGCCTCCTGGAACCTCTTTAAATGCCAAAGACAATTTGGCCCTCTCTGCTTTCCTGCGGACTCCATCATCAAAAGCACCTGTTTTCGCTTTCGGCAGCCTCCGGAGCAAAAAAGACAAACGTCCAGCTTTTGCTGCCACAGAAAAGGACCCAGCGGGGAAAAGTAATGCTGGTTCTCACTGCCTCCTGGAACCCTTTCAAATGCCACAGACAATTTGGCCCTCTCTGCTTTCCTGCGGACTCCATCCTCAAAAGAACCTATTTTCGCTTTCGGCAGCCTCCGGAGCAAAAAAGACAAACGTCCAGCTTTTGCTGCCACAGCAAGGGTGCCAGCGGGGAAAAGTAATGCTGGTTCTCACTGCCTCCTGGAACCCTTTCAAATGCCACAGACAATTTGGCCCTCTCTGCTTTCCTGCGGACTCCATCCTCAAAAGAACCTATTTTTGCTTTCGGCGCCCTCCGGAGCAAAAAAGACAAACGTCCAGCTTTTGCTGCCACAGCAAAGTTACCAGCGGGGAAAAGTAATGCTGGTTCTCACTGCCTCCTGGAACCTCTTCAAATGCCACAGACAATTTGGCCCTCTCTGCTTTCCTGCGGACTCCATCCTCAAAAGCACCTGTTTTCGCTTTCGGCAGCCTCCGGAGCAAAAAAGACAAACGTCCAGCTTTTGCTGCCACAGCAAAGGTGCCAGCGGGGAAAAGTAATGCTGGTTCTCACTGCCTCCTGGAACCCTTTCAAATGCCACAGACAATTTGGCCCTCTCTGCTTTCCTGCGGACTCCATCCTCAAAAGCACCTGTTTTCGCTTTCGGCAGCCTCCGGAGCAAAAAAGACAAACGTCCAGCTTTTGCTGCCACAGCAAAGGTGCCAGCGGGGAAAAGTAATGCTGGTTCTCACTGCCTCCTGGAACCCTTTCAAATGCCACAGACAATTTGGCCCTCTCTGCTTTCCTGCGGACTCCATCCTCAAAAGCACCTTTTTTCGCTTTCGGCAGCCTCCGGAGCAAAAAAGACAAACGTCCAGCTTTTGCTGCCACAGCAAAGGTGCCAGCGGGGAAAAGTAATGCTGGTTCTCACTGCCTCCTGGAACCCTTTCAAATGCCCCAGACAATTTGGCCCTCTCTGCTTTCCTGCGGACTCTATCCTCAAAAGCGCCTTTATTCATGTTCGGCGCCCTCCGGTGGTAAAAAGACAAACGTCCAGCTTTTGCTGCCGCAGCAAAGGTGCCAGCGGGGAAAAGTAATGCTGGTCCTCACTGCCTCCTGGAACCTCTTTAAATGCCAAAGACAATTTGGCTCTCTCTGCTTTCCTGCGGACTCCATCCTCAAAAGCACCTGTTTTCGCTTTCGGCAACCTCCGGAGCAAAAAAGACAAACGTCCAGCTTTTGCTGCCACAGCAAAGGTGCCAGCGGGGAAAAGTAATGCTGGTTCTCACTGCCTCCTGGAACCCTTTCAAATGCCACAGACAATTTGGCCCTCTCTGCTTTCCTGCGGACTCCATCCTCAAAAGCACCTGTTTTCGCTTTCGGCAGCCTCCGGAGCAAAAAAGACAAACGTCCAGCTTTTGCTGCCACAGCAAAGGTGCCAGCGGGGAAAAGTAATGCTGGTTCTCACTGCCTCCTGGAACCCTTTCAAATGCCACAGACAATTTGGCCCTCTCTGCTTTCCTGCGGACTCCATCCTCAAAAGCACCTGTTTTCTCTTTCGGCAGCCTCCGGAGCAAAAAAGACAAACGTCCAGCTTTTGCTGCCACAGCAAAGGTGCCAGCGGGGAAAAGTAATGCTGGTTCTCACTGCCTCCTGGAACCCTTTCAAATGCCCCAGACAATTTGGCCCTCTCTGCTTTCCTGCGGACTCTATCCTCAAAAGCGCCTTTTTTCACTTTCGGCGCCCTCCGGTGGTAAAAAGACAAACGTCCAGCTTTTGCTGCCGCAGCAAAGGTGCCAGCGGGGAAAAGTAATGCTGGTCCTCACTGCCTCCTGGAACCTCTTTAAATGCCAAAGACAATTTGGCCCTCTCTGCTTTCCTGCGGACTCCATCATCAAAAGCACCTGTTTTCGCTTTCGGCAGCCTCCGGAGCAAAAAAGACAAACGTCCAGCTTTTGCTGCCAGAGCAAAGGTGCCAGCGGGGAAAAGTAATGCTGGTTCTCACTGCCTCCTGGAACCCTTTCAAATGCCACAGACAATTTGGCCCTCTCTGCTTTCCTGCGGACTCCATCCTCAAAAGCACCTGTTTTCGCTTTCGGCAGCCTCCGGAGCAAACAAGACAAACGTCCAGCTTTTCCTGCCACAGCAAAGGTGCCAGCGGGGAAAAGTAATGCTGGTTCTCACTGCCTCCTGGAACCCTTTCAAATGCCCCAGACAATTTGGCCCTCTCTGCTTTCCTGCGGACTCCATCCTCAAAAGCAGCTGTTTTCGCTTTCGGCAGCCTCCGGAGCAAAAAAGACAAACGTCCAGCTTTTGCTGCCACAGCAAAGGTGCCAGCGGGGAAAAGTAATGCTGGTTCTCACTGCCTCCTGGAACCCTTTCAAATGCCACAGACAATTTGGCCCTCTCTGCTTTCCTGCGGACTCTATCCTCAAAAGCGCCTTTTTTCACTTTCGGCGCCCTCCGGTGGTAAAAAGACAAACGTCCAGCTTTTGCTGCCGCAGCAAAGGTGCCAACGGGGAAAAGTAATGCTGGTCCTCACTGCCTCCTGGAACCTCTTTAAATGCCAAAGACAATTTGGCTCTCTCTGCTTTCCTGCGGACTCCATCCTCAAAAGCACCTGTTTTCGCTTTCGGCAGCCTCCGGAGCAAAAAAGACAAACGTCCAGCTTTTGCTGCCACAGCAAAGGTGCCAACGGGGAAAAGTAATGCTGGTTCTCACTGCCTCCTGGAACCCTTTCAAATGCCCCAGACAATTTGGCCCTCTCTGCTTTCCTGCGGACTCCATCCTCAAAAGCACCTGTTTTCGCTTTCGGCAGCCTCCGGAGCAAAAAAGACAAACGTCCAGCTTTTGCTGCCACAGCAAGGGTGCCAGCGGGGAAAAGTAATGCTGGTTCTCACTGCCTCCTGGAACCCTTTCAAATGCCCCAGACAATTTGGCCCTCTCTGCTTTCCTGCGGACTCCATCCTCAAAAGAACCTATTTTTGCTTTCGGCGCCCTCCGGAGCAAAAAAGACAAACGTCCAGCTTTTGCTGCCACAGCAAAGGTACCAGCGGGGAAAAGTAATGCTGGTTCTCACTGCCTCCTGGAACCTCTTCAAATGCCACAGACAATTTGGCCCTCTCTGCTTTCCTGCGGACTCCATCCTCAAAAGCACCTGTTTTCGCTTTCGGCAGCCTCCGGAGCAAAAAAGACAAACGTCCAGCTTTTGCTGCCACAGCAAGGGTGCCAGCGGGGAAAAGTAATGCTGGTTCTCACTGCCTCCTGGAACCCTTTCAAATGCCACAGACAATTTGGCCCTCTCTGCTTTCCTGCGGACTCCATCCTCAAAAGAACCTATTTTTGCTTTCGGCGCCCTCCGGAGCAAAAAAGACAAACGTCCAGCTTTTGCTGCCACAGCAAATTTACCAGCGGGGAAAAGTAATGCTGGTTCTCACTGCCTCCTGGAACCTCTTCAAATGCCACAGACAATTTGGCCCTCTCTGCTTTCCTGCGGACTCCATCCTCAAAAGCACCTGTTTTCGCTTTCGGCAGCCTCCGGAGCAAAAAAGACAAACGTCCAGCTTTTGCTGCCACAGCAAAGGTGCCAGCGGGGAAAAGTAATGCTGGTTCTCACTGCCTCCTGGAACCCTTTCAAATGCCACAGACAATTTGGCCCTCTCTGCTTTCCTGCGGACTCCATCCTCAAAAGCACCTGTTTTCGCTTTCGGCAGCCTCCGGAGCAAAAAAGACAAACGTCCAGCTTTTGCTGCCACAGAAAAGGTGCCAGCGGGGAAAAGTAATGCTGGTTCTCACTGACTCCTGGAACCCTTTCAAATGCCACAGACAATTTGGCCCTCTCTGCTTTCCTGCGGACTCCATCCTCAAAAGCACCTTTTTTCGCTTTCGGCAGCCTCCGGAGCAAAAAAGACAAACGTCCAGCTTTTGCTGCCACAGCAAAGGTGCCAGCGGGGAAAAGTAATGCTGGTTCTCACTGCCTCCTGGAACCCTTTCAAATGCCCCAGACAATTTGGCCCTCTCTGCTTTCCTGCGGACTCTATCCTCAAAAGCACCTTTTTTCACTTTCGGCACCCTCCGGTGGTAAAAAGACAAACGTCCAGCTTTTGCTGCCGCAGCAAAGGTGCCAGCGGGGAAAAGTAATGCTGGTCCTCACTGCCTCCTGGAACCTCTTTAAATGCCAAAGACAATTTGGCCCTCTCTGCTTTCCTGCGGACTCCATCCTCAAAAGCACCTGTTTTCGCTTTCGGCAACCTCCGGAGCAAAAAAGACAAACGTCCAGCTTTTGCTGCCACAGCAAAGGTGCCAGCGGGGAAAAGTAATGCTGGTTCTCACTGCCTCCTGGAACCCTTTCAAATGCCACAGACAATTTGGCCCTCTCTGCTTTCCTGCGGACTCCATCCTCAAAAGCACCTGTTTTCGCTTTCGGCAGCCTCCGGAGCAAAAAAGACAAACGTCCAGCTTTTGCTGCCACAGCAAAGGTGCCAGCGGGGAAAAGTAATGCTGGTTCTCACTGCCTTCTGGAACCCTTTCAAATGCCCCAGACAATTTGGCCCTCTCTGCTTTCCTGCGGACTCTATCCTCAAAAGCGCCTTTTTTCACTTTCGGCGCCCTCCGGTGGTAAAAAGACAAACGTCCAGCTTTTGCTGCCGCAGCAAAGGTGCCAGCGGGGAAAAGTAATGCTGGTCCTCACTGCCTCCTGGAACCTCTTTAAATGCCAAAGACAATTTGGCCCTCTCTGCTTTCCTGCGGACTCCATCATCAAAAGCACCTGTTTTCGCTTTCGGCAGCCTCCGGAGCAAAAAAGACAAACGTCCAGCTTTTGCTGCCACAGCAAAGGTGCCAGCGGGGAAAAGTAATGCTGGTTCTCACTGCCTCCTGGAACCCTTTCAAATGCCACAGACAATTTGGCCCTCTCTGCTTTCCTGCGGACTCCATCCTCAAAAGCACCTGTTTTCGCTTTCGGCAGCCTCCGGAGCAAACAAGACAAACGTCCAGCTTTTGCTGCCACAGCAAAGGTGCCAGCGGGGAAAAGTAATGCTGGTTCTCACTGCCTCCTGGAACCCTTTCAAATGCCCCAGACAATTTGGCCCTCTCTGCTTTGCTGCGGACTCCATCCTCAAAAGCACCTGTTTTCGCTTTCGGCAGCCTCCGGAGCAAAAAAGACAAACGTCCAGCTTTTGCTGCCACAGCAAAGGTGCCAGCGGGGAAAAGTAATGCTGGTTCTCACTGCCTCCTGGAACCCTTTCAAATGCCACAGACAATTTGGCCCTCTCTGCTTTCCTGCGGACTCTATCCTCAAAAGCGCCTTTTTTCACTTTCGGCGCCCTCCGGTGGTAAAAAGACAAACGTCCAGCTTTTGCTGCCGCAGCAAAGGTGCCAACGGGGAAAAGTAATGCTGGTCCTCACTGCCTCCTGGAACCTCTTTAAATGCCAAAGACAATTTGGCTCTCTCTGCTTTCCTGCGGACTCCATCCTCAAAAGCACCTGTTTTCGCTTTCGGCAGCCTCCGGAGCAAAAAAGACAAACGTCCAGCTTTTGCTGCCACAGCAAAGGTGCCAACGGGGAAAAGTAATGCTGGTTCTCACTGCCTCCTGGAACCCTTTCAAATGCCCCAGACAATTTGGCCCTCTCTGCTTTCCTGCGGACTCCATCCTCAAAAGCACCTGTTTTCGCTTTCGGCAGCCTCCGGAGCAAAAAAGACAAACGTCCAGCTTTTGCTGCCACAGCAAGGGTGCCAGCGGGGAAAAGTAATGCTGGTTCTCACTGCCTCCTGGAACCCTTTCAAATGCCCCAGACAATTTGGCCCTCTCTGCTTTCCTGCGGACTCCATCCTCAAAAGAACCTATTTTTGCTTTCGGCGCCCTCCGGAGCAAAAAAGACAAACGTCCAGATTTTGCTGCCACAGCAAAGGTACCAGCGGGGAAAAGTAATGCTGGTTCTCACTGCCTCCTGGAACCTCTTCAAATGCCACAGACAATTTGGCCCTCTCTGCTTTCCTGCGGACTCCATCCTCAAAAGCACCTGTTTTCGCTTTCGGCAGCCTCCGGAGCAAAAAAGACAAACGTCCAGCTTTTGCTGCCACAGCAAAGGTGCCAGCGGGGAAAAGTAATGCTGGTTCTCACTGCCTCCTGGAACCCTTTCAAATGCCACAGACAATTTGGCCCTCTCTGCTTTCCTGCGGACTCCATCCTCAAAAGCACCTGTTTTCGCTTTCGGCAGCCTCCGGAGCAAAAAAGACAAACGTCCAGCTTTTGCTGCCACAGCAAAGGTGCCAGCGGGGAAAAGTAATGCTGGTTCTCACTGCCTCCTGGAACCCTTTCAAATGCCCCAGACAATTTGGCCCTCTCTGCTTTCCTGCGGACTCCATCCTCAAAAGCACCTGTTTTCGCTTTTGGCAACCTCCGGAGCAAAAAATACAAACGTCCAGCTTTTGCTGCCACAGCAAAGGTGCCAGCGGGGAAAAGTAATGCTGGTTCTCACTGCCTCCTGGAACCCTTTCAAATGCCACAGACAATTTGGCCCTCTCTGCTTTCCTGCGGACTCCATCCTCAAAAGCACCTGTTTTCGCTTTCGGCAGCCTCCGGAGCAAAAAAGACAAACGTCCAGCTTTTGCTGCCACAGCAAAGGTGCCAGCGGGGAAAAGTAATGCTGGTTCTCACTGCCTCCTGGAACCCTTTCAAATGCCACAGACAATTTGGCCCTCTCTGCTTTCCTGCGGACTCTATCCTCAAAAGCGCCTTTTTTCACTTTCGGCGCCCTCCGGTGGTAAAAAGACAAACGTCCAGCTTTTGCTGCCGCAGCAAAGGTGCCAGCGGGGAAAAGTAATGCTGGTCCTCACTGCCTCCTGGAACCTCTTTAAATGCCAAAGACAATTTGGCCCTCTCTGCTTTCCTGCGGACTCCATCATCAAAAGCACCTGTTTTCGCTTTCGGCAGCCTCCGGAGCAAAAAAGACAAACGTCCAGCTTTTGCTGCCACAGCAAAGGACCCAGCGGGGAAAAGTAATGCTGGTTCTCACTGCCTCCTGGAACCCTTTCAAATGCCACAGACAATTTGGCCCTCTCTGCTTTCCTGCGGACTCCATCCTCAAAAGAACCTATTTTCGCTTTCGGCAGCCTCCGGAGCAAAAAAGACAAACGTCCAGCTTTTGCTGCCACAGCAAGGGTGCCAGCGGGGAAAAGTAATGCTGGTTCTCACTGCCTCCTGGAACCCTTTCAAATGCCACAGACAATTTGGCCCTCTCTGCTTTCCTGCGGACTCCATCCTCAAAAGAACCTATTTTTGCTTTCGGCGCCCTCCGGAGCAAAAAAGACAAACGTCCAGCTTTTGCTGCCACAGCAAAGTTACCAGCGGGGAAAAGTAATGCTGGTTCTCACTGCCTCCTGGAACCTCTTTAAATGCCAAAGACAATTTGGCCCTCTCTGCTTTCCTGCGGACTCCATCCTCAAAAGCACCTGTTTTCGCTTTCGGCAGCCTCCGGAGCAAAAAAGACAAACGTCCAGCTTTTGCTGCCACAGCAAAGGTGCCAGCGGGGAAAAGTAATGCTGGTTCTCACTGCCTCCTGGAACCCTTTCAAATGCCCCAGACAATTTGGCCCTCTCTGCTTTCCTGCGGACTCCATCCTCAAAAGCACCTGTTTTCGCTTTCGGCAGCCTCCGGAGCAAAAAAGACAAACGTCCAGCTTTTGCTGCCACAGCAAAGGTGCCAGCGGGGAAAAGTAATGCTGGTTCTCACTGCCTCCTGGAACCCTTTCAAATGCCCCAGACAATTTGGCCCTCTCTGCTTTCCTGCGGACTCCATCCTCAAAAGCACCTGTTTTCGCTTTTGGCAACCTCCGGAGCAAAAAATACAAACGTCCAGCTTTTGCTGCCACAGCAAAGGTGCCAGCGGGGAAAAGTAATGCTGGTTCTCACTGCCTCCTGGAACCCTTTCAAATGCCACAGACAATTTGGCCCTCTCTGCTTTCCTGCGGACTCCATCCTCAAAAGCACCTGTTTTCGCTTTCGGCAGCCTCCGGAGCAAAAAAGACAAACGTCCAGCTTTTGCTGCCACAGCAAAGGTGCCAGCGGGGAAAAGTAATGCTGGTTCTCACTGCCTCCTGGAACCCTTTCAAATGCCACAGACAATTTGGCCCTCTCTGCTTTCCTGCGGACTCCATCCTCAAAAGCACCTGTTTTCGCTTTCGGCAGCCTCCGGAGCAAAAAAGACAAACGTCCAGCTTTTGCTGCCACAGAAAAGGTGCCAGCGGGGAAAAGTAATGCTGGTTCTCACTGCCTCCTGGAACCCTTTCAAATGCCACAGACAATTTGGCCCTCTCTGCTTTCCTGCGGACTCCATCCTCAAAAGCACCTTTTTTCGCTTTCGGCAGCCTCCGGAGCAAAAAAGACAAACGTCCAGCTTTTGCTGCCACAGCAAAGGTGCCAGCGGGGAAAAGTAATGCTGGTTCTCACTGCCTCCTGGAACCCTTTCAAATGCCCCAGACAATTTGGCCCTCTCTGCTTTCCTGCGGACTCTATCCTCAAAAGCGCCTTTTTTCACTTTCGGCGCCCTCCGGTGGTAAAAAGACAAACGTCCAGCTTTTGCTGCCGCAGCAAAGGTGCCAGCGGGGAAAAGTAATGCTGGTCCTCACTGCCTCCTGGAACCCTATCAAATGCCACAGACAATTTGGCCCTCTCTGCTTTCCTGCGGACTCCATCCTCAAAAGCACCTGTTTTCGCTTTCGGCAACCTCCGGAGCAAAAAAGACAAACGTCCAGCTTTTGCTGCCACAGCAAAGGTGCTAGCGGGGAAAAGTAATGCTCGTTCTCACTGCCTCCTGGAACCCTTTCAAATGCCCCAGACAATTTGGCCCTCTCTGCTTTCCTGCGGACTCTATCCTCAAAAGCGCCTTTTTTCACTTTCGGCGCCCTCCGGTGGTAAAAAGACAAACGTCCAGCTTTTGCTGCCGCAGCAAAGGTGCCAGCGGGGAAAAGTAATGCTGGTCCTCACTGCCTCCTGGAACCCTTTCAAATGCCCCAGACAATTTGGCCCTCTCTGCTTTCCTGCGGACTCTATCCTCAAAAGCACCTGTTTTCGCTTTCGGCAGCCTCCGGAGCAAAAAAGACAAACGCCCAGCTTTTGCTGCTACAGCAAAGGTGCCAGCAGGGAAAAGTAATGCTGGTTCTCACTGCCTCCTGGAACCTCTTCAAATGCCTCAGACAATTTGGCCCTCTCTGCTTTCCTGCGGACTCCATCCTCAAAAGCACCTGTTTTCGCTTTCGGCAGCCTCCGGTGGTAAAAAGACAAACGTCCAGCTTTTGCTGCCGCAGCAAAGGTGCCAGCGGGGAAAAGTAATGCTGGTCCTCACTGCCTCCTGGAACCCTTTCAAATGCCCCAGACAATTTGGCCCTCTCTGCTTTCCTGCAGACTCTATCCTCAAAAGCACCTGTTTTCGCTTTCGGCAGCCTCCGGAGCAAAAAAGACAAACGCCCAGCTTTTGCTGCTACAGCAAAGGTGCCAGCAGGGAAAAGTAATGCTGGTTCTCACTGCCTCCTGGAACCTCTTCAAATGCCTCAGACAATTTGGCCCTCTCTGCTTTCCTGCGGACTCCATCCTCAAAAGCACCTGTTTTCGCTTTCGGCAGCCTCCGGAGCAAAAAAGACAAACGTCCAGCTTTTGCTGCCACAGCAAAGGTGCCAGCGGGGAAAAGTAATGCTGGTTCTCACTGCCTCCTGGAACCCTTTCAAATGCCACAGACAATTTGGCCCTCTCTGCTTTCCTGCGGACTCCATCCTCAAAAGCACCTGTTTTCGCTTTCGGCAGCCTCCGGAGCAAAAAAGACAAACGTCCAGCTTTTGCTGCCACAGCAAAGGTGCCAGCGGGGAAAAGTAATGCTGGTTCTCACTGCCTCCTGGAACCCTTTCAAATGCCCCAGACAATTTGGCCCTCTCTGCTTTCCTGCGGACTCCATCCTCAAAAGCACCTGTTTTCGCTTTTGGCAACCTCCGGAGCAAAAAATACAAACGTCCAGCTTTTGCTGCCACAGCAAAGGTGCCAGCGGGGAAAAGTAATGCTGGTTCTCACTGCCTCCTGGAACCCTTTCAAATGCCACAGACAATTTGGCCCTCTCTGCTTTCCTGCGGACTCCATCCTCAAAAGCACCTGTTTTCGCTTTCGGCAGCCTCCGGAGCAAAAAAGACAAACGTCCAGCTTTTGCTGCCACAGCAAAGGTGCCAGCGGGGAAAAGTAATGCTGGTTCTCACTGCCTCCTGGAACCCTTTCAAATGCCACAGACAATTTGGCCCTCTCTGCTTTCCTGCGGACTCCATCCTCAAAAGCACCTGTTTTCGCTTTCGGCAGCCTCCGGAGCAAAAAAGACAAACGTCCAGCTTTTGCTGCCACAGAAAAGGTGCCAGCGGGGAAAAGTAATGCTGGTTCTCACTGCCTCCTGGAACCCTTTCAAATGCCACAGACAATTTGGCCCTCTCTGCTTTCCTGCGGACTCCATCCTCAAAAGCACCTTTTTTCGCTTTCGGCAGCCTCCGGAGCAAAAAAGACAAACGTCCAGCTTTTGCTGCCACAGCAAAGGTGCCAGCGGGGAAAAGTAATGCTGGTTCTCACTGCCTCCTGGAACCCTTTCAAATGCCCCAGACAATTTGGCCCTCTCTGCTTTCCTGCGGACTCTATCCTCAAAAGCGCCTTTTTTCACTTTCGGCGCCCTCCGGTGGTAAAAAGACAAACGTCCAGCTTTTGCTGCCGCAGCAAAGGTGCCAGCGGGGAAAAGTAATGCTGGTCCTCACTGCCTCCTGGAACCCTATCAAATGCCACAGACAATTTGGCCCTCTCTGCTTTCCTGCGGACTCCATCCTCAAAAGCACCTGTTTTCGCTTTCGGCAACCTCCGGAGCAAAAAAGACAAACGTCCAGCTTTTGCTGCCACAGCAAAGGTGCTAGCGGGGAAAAGTAATGCTCGTTCTCACTGCCTCCTGGAACCCTTTCAAATGCCCCAGACAATTTGGCCCTCTCTGCTTTCCTGCGGACTCTATCCTCAAAAGCGCCTTTTTTCACTTTCGGCGCCCTCCGGTGGTAAAAAGACAAACGTCCAGCTTTTGCTGCCGCAGCAAAGGTGCCAGCGGGGAAAAGTAATGCTGGTCCTCACTGCCTCCTGGAACCCTTTCAAATGCCCCAGACAATTTGGCCCTCTCTGCTTTCCTGCGGACTCTATCCTCAAAAGCACCTGTTTTCGCTTTCGGCAGCCTCCGGAGCAAAAAAGACAAACGCCCAGCTTTTGCTGCTACAGCAAAGGTGCCAGCAGGGAAAAGTAATGCTGGTTCTCACTGCCTCCTGGAACCTCTTCAAATGCCTCAGACAATTTGGCCCTCTCTGCTTTCCTGCGGACTCCATCCTCAAAAGCACCTGTTTTCGCTTTCGGCAGCCTCCGGTGGTAAAAAGACAAACGTCCAGCTTTTGCTGCCGCAGCAAAGGTGCCAGCGGGGAAAAGTAATGCTGGTCCTCACTGCCTCCTGGAACCCTTTCAAATGCCCCAGACAATTTGGCCCTCTCTGCTTTCCTGCGGACTCTATCCTCAAAAGCACCTGTTTTCGCTTTCGGCAGCCTCCGGAGCAAAAAAGACAAACGCCCAGCTTTTGCTGCTACAGCAAAGGTGCCAGCAGGGAAAAGTAATGCTGGTTCTCACTGCCTCCTGGAACCTCTTCAAATGCCTCAGACAATTTGGCCCTCTCTGCTTTCCTGCGGACTCCATCCTCAAAAGCACCTGTTTTCGCTTTCGGCAGCCTCCGGAGCAAAAAAGACAAACGTCCAGCTTTTGCTGCCACAGCAAAGGTGCCAGCGGGGAAAAGTAATGCTGGTTCTCACTGCCTCCTGGAACCCTTTCAAATGCCACAGACAATTTGGGCCTCTCTGCTTTCCTGCGGACTCCATCCTCAAAAGCACCTGTTTTCGCTTTCGGCAGCCTCCGGAGCAAAAAAGACAAACGTCCAGCTTTTGCTGCCACAGCAAAGGTGCCAACGGGGAAAAGTAATGCTGGTTCTCACTGCCTCCTGGAACCCTTTCAAATGCCCCAGACAATTTGGCCCTCTCTGCTTTCCTGCGGACTCCATCCTCAAAAGCACCTGTTTTCGCTTTCGGCAGCCTCCGGAGCAAAAAAGACAAACGTCCAGCTTTTGCTGCCACAGCAAAGGTGCCAGCAGGGAAAAGTAATGCTGGTTCTCACTGCCTCCTGGAACCCTATCAAATGCCACAGACAATTTGGCCCTCTCTGCTTTCCTGCGGACTCTATCCTCAAAAGCGCCTTTTTTCACTTTCGGCGCCCTCCGGTGGTAAAAAGACAAACGTCCAGCTTTTGCTGCCACAGCAAAGGTGCCAGCGGGGAAAAGTAATGCTGGTCCTCACTGCCTCCTGGAACCTCTTTAAATGCCAAAGACAATTTGGCCCTCTCTGCTTTCCTGCGGACTCCATCATCAAAAGCACCTGTTTTCGCTTTCGGCAGCCTCCGGAGCAAAAAAGACAAACGTCCAGCTTTTGCTGCCACAGCAAAGGTGCCAGCGGGGAAAAGTAATGCTGGTTCTCACTGCCTCCTGGAACCCTTTCAAATGCCACAGACAATTTGGCCCTCTCTGCTTTCCTGCGGACTCCATCCTCAAAAGCACCTGTTTTCGCTTTCGCCATCCTCCGGAGCAAAAAAGACAAACGTCCAGCTTTTGCTGCTACAACAAAGGTGCTACCGGGAGGGAAAGTAATGCTGGTTCTCACTGCCTCCTGGAACCTCTTCAAATGCCTCAGACAATTTGGCCCTCTCTGCTTTCCTGCGGACTCCATCCTCAAAAGCACCTGTTTTCGCTTTCGGCAACCTCCGGAGCAAAAAAGACAAACGTCCAGCTTTTGCTGCCACAGCAAAGGTGCCAGCGGGGAAAAGTAATGCTGGTTCTCACTGCCTCCTGGAACCCTTTCAACTGCCAAAGACAATTTGGCCCTCTCTGCTTTCCTGCGGACTCCATCCTCAAAAGCACCTGTTTTCGCTTTCGGCAGCCTCCGGAGCAAAAAAGACAAACGTCCAGCTTTTGCTGCCACAGCAAAGGTGCCAGCGGGGAAAAGTAATGCTGGTCCTCACTGCCTCCTGGAACCCTTTCAAATGCCCCAGACAATTTGGCCCTCTCTGCTTTCCTGCGGACTCTATCCTCAAAAGCACCTGTTTTCGCTTTCGGCAGCCTCCGGAGCGAAAAAGACAAACGTCCAGCTTTTGCTGCTACAGCAAAGGTGCCAGCGGGGAAAAGTAATGCTGGTTCTCACTGCCTCCTGGAACCTCTTCAAATGCCTCAGACAATTTGGCCCTCTCTGCTTTCCTGCGGACTCCATCCTCAAAAGCACCTGTTTTCGCTTTCGGCAGCCTCCGGAGCAAAAAAGACAAACGTCCAGCTTTTGCTGCCACAGCAAAGGTGCCAGCGGGGAAAAGTAATGCTGGTTCTCACTGCCTCCTGGAACCCTTTCAAATGCCACAGACAATTTGGCCCTCTCTGCTTTCCTGCGGACTCCATCCTCAAAAGCACCTGTTTTCGCTTTCGGCAGCCTCCGGAGCAAAAAAGACAAACGTCCAGCTTTTGCTGCCACAGCAAAGGTGCCAGCGGGGAAAAGTAATGCTGGTTCTCACTGCCTCCTGGAACCCTTTCAAATGCCACAGACAATTTGGCCCTCTCTGCTTTCCTGCGGACTCCATCCTCAAAAGCACCTGTTTTCGCTTTCGGCAGCCTCCGGAGCAAAAAAGACAAACGTCCAGCTTTTGCTGCCACAGCAAAGGTGCCAGCAGGGAAAAGTAATGCTGGTTCTCACTGCCTCCTGGAACCCTATCAAATGCCACAGACAATTTGGCCCTCTCTGCTTTCCTGCGGACTCTATCCTCAAAAGCGCCTTTTTTCACTTTCGGCGCCCTCCGGTGGTAAAAAGACAAACGTCCAGCTTTTGCTGCCACAGCAAAGGTGCCAGCGGGGAAAAGTAATGCTGGTCCTCACTGCCTCCTGGAACCTCTTTAAATGCCAAAGACAATTTGGCCCTCTCTGCTTTCCTGCGGATTCCATCCTCAAAAGCACCTGTTTTCGCTTTCGGCAGCCTCCGGAGCAAAAAAGACAAACGTCCAGCTTTTGCTGCCACAGCAAAGGTGCCAGCGGGGAAAAGTAATGCTGGTTCTCACTGCCTCCTGGAACCCTTTCAAATGCCCCAGACAATTTGGCCCTCTCTGCTTTCCTGCGGACTCCATCCTCAAAAGCACCTGTTTTCGCTTTCGCCATCCTCCGGAGCAAAAAAGACAAACGTCCAGCTTTTGCTGCTACAACAAAGGTGCTACCGGGAGGGAAAGTAATGCTGGTTCTCACTGCCTCCTGGAACCTCTTCAAATGCCTCAGACAATTTGGCCCTCTCTGCTTTCCTGCGGACTCCATCCTCAAAAGCACCTGTTTTCGCTTTCGGCAACCTCCGGAGCAAAAAAGACAAACGTCCAGCTTTTGCTGCCACAGCAAAGGTGCCAGCGGGGAAAAGTAATGCTGGTTCTCACTGCCTCCTGGAACCCTTTCAACTGCCACAGACAATTTGGCCCTCTCTGCTTTCCTGCGGACTCCATCCTCAAAAGCACCTGTTTTCGCTTTCGGCAGCCTCCGGAGCAAAAAATACAAACGTCCAGCTTTTGCTGCCACAGCAAAGGTGCCAGCGGGGAAAAGTAATGCTGGTTCTCACTGCCTCCTGGAACCTCTTTAAATGCCAAAGACAATTTGGCCCTCTCTGCTTTCCTGCGGACTCCATCATCAAAAGCACCTATTTTCGCTTTCGGCAGCCTCCGGAGCAAAAAAGACAAACGTCCAGCTTTTGCTGCCACAGCAAAGGTGCCAGCGGGGAAAAGTAATGCTGGTTCTCACTGCCTCCTGGAACCCTTTCAAATGCCACAGACAATTTGGCCCTCTCTGCTTTCCTGCGGACTCCATCCTCAAAAGCACCTGTTTTCGCTTTCGGCAGCCTCCGGAGCAAAAAAGACAAACGTCCAGCTTTTGCTGCCACAGCAAAGGTGCCAGCGGGGAAAAGTAATGCTGGTTCTCACTGCCTCCTGGAACCCTTTCAAATGCCACAGACAATTTGGCCCTCTCTGCTTTCCTGCGGACTCCATCCTCAAAAGCACCTGTTTTCGCTTTCGGCAGCCTCCGGAGCAAAAAAGACAAACGTCCAGCTTTTGCTGCCACAGCAAAGGTGCCAGCGGGGAAAAGTAATGCTGGTTCTCACTGCCTCCTGGAACCCTTTCAAATGCCCCAGACAATTTGGCCCTCTCTGCTTTCCTGCGGACTCTATCCTCAAAAGCGCCTTTTTTCACTTTCGGCGCCCTCCGGTGGTAAAAAGACAAACGTCCAGCTTTTGCTGCCGCAGCAAAGGTGCCAGCGGGGAAAAGTAATGCTGGTCCTCACTGCCTCCTGGAACCTCTTTAAATGCCAAAGACAATTTGGCCCTCTCTGCTTTCCTGCGGACTCCATCCTCAAAAGCACCTGTTTTCGCTTTCGGCAGCCTCCGGAGCAAAAAAGACAAACGTCCAGCTTTTGCTGCCACAGCAAAGGTGCCAGCGGGGAAAAGTAATGCTGGTTCTCACTGCCTCCTGGAACCCTTTCAAATGCCCCAGACAATTTGGCCCTCTCTGCTTTCCTGCGGACTCCATCCTCAAAAGCACCTGTTTTCGCTTTCGCCATCCTCCGGAGCAAAAAAGACAAACGTCCAGCTTTTGCTGCTACAACAAAGGTGCTACCGGGAGGGAAAGTAATGCTGGTTCTCACTGCCTCCTGGAACCTCTTCAAATGCCTCAGACAATTTGGCCCTCTCTGCTTTCCTGCGGACTCCATCCTCAAAAGCACCTGTTTTCGCTTTCGGCAACCTCCGGAGCAAAAAAGACAAACGTCCAGCTTTTGCTGCCACAGCAAAGGTGCCAGCGGGGAAAAGTAATGCTGGTTCTCACTGCCTCCTGGAACCCTTTCAACTGCCACAGACAATTTGGCCCTCTCTGCTTTCCTGCGGACTCCATCCTCAAAAGCACCTGTTTTCGCTTTCGGCAGCCTCCGGAGCAAAAAATACAAACGTCCAGCTTTTGCTGCCACAGCAAAGGTGCCAGCGGGGAAAAGTAATGCTGGTTCTCACTGCCTCCTGGAACCTCTTTAAATGCCAAAGACAATTTGGCCCTCTCTGCTTTCCTGCGGACTCCATCATCAAAAGCACCTATTTTCGCTTTCGGCAGCCTCCGGAGCAAAAAAGACAAACGTCCAGCTTTTGCTGCCACAGCAAAGGTGCCAGCGGGGAAAAGTAATGCTGGTTCTCACTGCCTCCTGGAACCCTTTCAAATGCCACAGACAATTTGGCCCTCTCTGCTTTCCTGCGGACTCCATCCTCAAAAGCACCTGTTTTCGCTTTCGGCAGCCTCCGGAGCAAAAAAGACAAACGTCCAGCTTTTGCTGCCACAGCAAAGGTGCCAGCGGGGAAAAGTAATGCTGGTTCTCACTGCCTCCTGGAACCCTTTCAAATGCCACAGACAATTTGGCCCTCTCTGCTTTCCTGCGGACTCCATCCTCAAAAGCACCTGTTTTCGCTTTCGGCAGCCTCCGGAGCAAAAAAGACAAACGTCCAGCTTTTGCTGCCACAGCAAAGGTGCCAGCGGGGAAAAGTAATGCTGGTTCTCACTGCCTCCTGGAACCCTTTCAAATGCCCCAGACAATTTGGCCCTCTCTGCTTTCCTGCGGACTCTATCCTCAAAAGCGCCTTTTTTCACTTTCGGCGCCCTCCGGTGGTAAAAAGACAAACGTCCAGCTTTTGCTGCCGCAGCAAAGGTGCCAGCGGGGAAAAGTAATGCTGGTCCTCACTGCCTCCTGGAACCTCTTTAAATGCCAAAGACAATTTGGCCCTCTCTGCTTTCCTGCGGACTCCATCCTCAAAAGCACCTGTTTTCGCTTTCGGCAGCCTCCGGAGCAAAAAAGACAAACGTCCAGCTTTTGCTGCCACAGCAAAGGTGCCAGCGGGGAAAAGTAATGCTGGTTCTCACTGCCTCCTGGAACCCTTTCAAATGCCCCAGACAATTTGGCCCTCTCTGCTTTCCTGCGGACTCCATCCTCAAAAGCACCTGTTTTCGCTTTCGCCATCCTCCGGAGCAAAAAAGACAAACGTCCAGCTTTTGCTGCTACAACAAAGGTGCTACCGGGAGGGAAAGTAATGCTGGTTCTCACTGCCTCCTGGAACCTCTTCAAATGCCACAGACAATTTGGCCCTCTCTGCTTTCCTGCGGACTCCATCCTCAAAAGCACCTGTTTTCGCTTTCGGCAGCCTCCGGAGCAAAAAAGACAAACGTCCAGATTTTGCTGCCACAGCAAAGGTGCCAGCGGGGAAAAGTAATGCTGGTTCTCACTGCCTCCTGGAACCCTTTCAAATGCCACAGACAATTTGGCCCTCTCTGCTTTCCTGCGGACTCCATCCTCAAAAGCACCTGTTTTCGCTTTCGGCAGCCTCCGGAGCAAAAAAGACAAACGTCCAGCTTTTGCTGCCACAGCAAAGGTGCCAGCGGGGAAAAGTAATGCTGGTTCTCACTGCCTCCTGGAACCCTTTCAAATGCCACAGACAATTTGGCCCTCTCTGCTTTCCTGCGGACTCCATCCTCAAAAGCACCTGTTTTCGCTTTCGGCAGCCTCCGGAGCAAAAAAGACAAACGTCCAGCTTTTGCTGCCACAGCAAAGGTGCCAGCGGGGAAAAGTAATGCTCGTTCTCACTGCCTCCTGGAACCCTTTCAAATGCCCCAGACAATTTGGCCCTCTCTGCTTTCCTGCGGACTCTATCCTCAAAAGCGCCTTTTTTCACTTTCGGCGCCCTCCGGTGGTAAAAAGACAAACGTCCAGCTTTTGCTGCCGCAGCAAAGGTGCCAGCGGGGAAAAGTAATGCTGGTCCTCACTGCCTCCTGGAACCTCTTTAAATGCCAAAGACAATTTGGCCCTCTCTGCTTTCCTGCGGACTCCATCCTCAAAAGCACCTGTTTTCGCTTTCGGCAGCCTCCGGAGCAAAAAAGACAAACGTCCAGCTTTTGCTGCCACAGCAAAGGTGCCAGCGGGGAAAAGTAATGCTGGTTCTCACTGCCTCCTGGAACCCTTTCAAATGCCCCAGACAATTTGGCCCTCTCTGCTTTCCTGCGGACTCCATCCTCAAAAGCACCTGTTTTCGCTTTCGGCAGCCTCCGGAGCAAAAAAGACAAACGTCCAGCTTTTGCTGCCACAGCAAAGGTGCCAGCAGGGAAAAGTAATGCTGGTTCTCACTGCCTCCTGGAACCCTTTCAAATGCCACAGACAATTTGGCCCTCTCTGCTTTCCTGCGGACTCCATCCTCAAAAGCACCTGTTTTCGCTTTCGGCAGCCTCCGGAGCAAAAAAGACAAACGTCCAGCTTTTGCTGCCACAGCAAAGGTGCCAGCAGGGAAAAGTAATGCTGGTTCTCACTGCCTCCTGGAACCCTATCAAATGCCACAGACAATTTGGCCCTCTCTGCTTTCCTGCGGACTCTATCCTCAAAAGCGCCTTTTTTCTCTTTCGGCGCACTCCGGTGGTAAAAAGACAAACGTCCAGCTTTTGCTGCCACAGCAAAGGTGCCAGCGGGGAAAAGTAATGCTGGTCCTCACTGCCTCCTGGAACCTCTTTAAATGCCACAGACAATTTGGCCCTCTCTGCTTTCCTGCGGACTCCATCATCAAAAGCACCTGTTTTCGCTTTCGGCAGCCTCCGGAGCAAAAAAGACAAACGTCCAGCTTTTGCTGCCACAGCAAAGGTGCCAGCGGGGAAAAGTAATGCTGGTTCTCACTGCCTCCTGGAACCCTTTCAAATGCCCCAGACAATTTGGCCCTCTCTGCTTTCCTGCGGACTCCATCCTCAAAAGCACCTGTTTTCGCTTTCGCCATCCTCCGGAGCAAAAAAGACAAACGTCCAGCTTTTGCTGCTACAACAAAGGTGCTACCGGGAGGGAAAGTAATGCTGGTTCTCACTGCCTCCTGGAACCTCTTCAAATGCCTCAGACAATTTGGCCCTCTCTGCTTTCCTGCGGACTCCATCCTCAAAAGCACCTGTTTTCGCTTTCGGCAACCTCCGGAGCAAAAAAGACAAACGTCCAGCTTTTGCTGCCACAGCAAAGGTGCCAGCGGGGAAAAGTAATGCTGGTTCTCACTGCCTCCTGGAACCCTTTCAACTGCCACAGACAATTTGGCCCTCTCTGCTTTCCTGCGGACTCCATCCTCAAAAGCACCTGTTTTCGCTTTCGGCAGCCTCCGGAGCAAAAAATACAAACGTCCAGCTTTTGCTGCCACAGCAAAGGTGCCAGCAGGGAAAAGTAATGCTGGTTCTCACTGCCTCCTGGAACCTCTTTAAATGCCAAAGACAATTTGGCCCTCTCTGCTTTCCTGTGGACTCCATCATCAAAAGCACCTATTTTCGCTTTCGGCAGCCTCCGGAGCAAAAAAGACAAACGTCCAGCTTTTGCTGCCACAGCAAAGGTGCCAGCGGGGAAAAGTAATGCTGGTTCTCACTGCCTCCTGGAACCCTTTCAAATGCCCCAGACAATTTGGCCCTCTCTGCTTTCCTGCGGACTCTATCCTCAAAAGCACCTTTTTTCACTTTCGGCGCCCTCCGGTGGTAAAGAAGACAAACGTCCAGCTTTTGCTGCCGCAGCAAAGGTGCCAGCGGGGAAAAGTAATGCTGGTCCTCACTGCCTCCTGGAACCTCTTTAAATGCCAAAGACAATTTGGCCCTCTCTGCTTTCCTGCGGACTCCATCATCAAAAGCACCTGTTTTCGCTTTCGGCAGCCTCCGGAGCAAAAAAGACAAACGTCCAGCTTTTGCTGCCACAGCAAAGGTGCCAGCGGGGAAAAGTAATGCTGGTTCTCACTGCCTCCTGGAACCCTTTCAAATGCCACAGACAATTTGGCCCTCTCTGCTTTCCTGCGGACTCCATCCTCAAAAGCACCTGTTTTCGCTTTCGGCAACCTCCGGAGCAAAAAAGACAAACGTCCAGCTTTTGCTGCCACAGCAAAGGTGCCAGCGGGGAAAAGTAATGCTGGTTCTCACTGCCTCCTGGAACCCTTTCAAATGCCACAGACAATTTGGCCCTCTCTGCTTTCCTGCGGACTCCATCCTCAAAAGAACCTATTTTTGCTTTCGGCGCCCTCCGGAGCAAAAAAGACAAACGTCCAGCTTTTGCTGCCACAGCAAAGGTACCAGCGGGGAAAAGTAATGCTGGTTCTCACTGCCTCCTGGAACCTCTTCAAATGCCACAGACAATTTGGCCCTCTCTGCTTTCCTGCGGACTCCATCCTCAAAAGCACCTGTTTTCGCTTTCGGCAACCTCCGGAGCAAAAAAGACAAACGTCCAGCTTTTGCTGCCACAGCAAAGGTGCTAGCGGGGAAAAGTAATGCTCGTTCTCACTGCCTCCTGGAACCCTTTCAAATGCCACAGACAATTTGGCCCTCTCTGCTTTCCTGCGGACTCTATCCTCAAAAGCGCCTTTTTTCACTTTCGGCGCCCTCCGGTGGTAAAAAGACAAACGTCCAGCTTTTGCTGCCGCAGCAAAGGTGCCAGCGGGGAAAAGTAATGCTGGTCCTCACTGCCTCCTGGAACCTCTTTAAATGCCTCAGACAATTTGGCCCTCTCTGCTTTCCTGCGGACTCCATCATCAAAAGCACCTGTTTTCGCTTTCGGCAGCCTCCGGAGCAAAAAAGACAAACGTCCAGCTTTTGCTGCCACAGCAAAGGTGCCAGCGGGGAAAAGTAATGCTCGTTCTCACTGCCTCCTGGAACCCTTTCAAATGCCACAGACAATTTGGCCCTCTCTGCTTTCCTGCGGACTCCATCCTCAAAAGAACCTATTTTCGCTTTCGGCAGCCTCCGGAGCAAAAAAGACAAACGTCCAGCTTTTGCTGCCACAGCAAAGGTGCCAGCGGGGAAAAGTAATGCTGGTTCTCACTGCCTCCTGGAACCCTTTCAAATGCCACAGACAATTTGGCCCTCTCTGCTTTCCTGCGGACTCCATCCTCAAAAGAACCTGTTTTCGCTTTTGGCAGCCTCCGGAGCAAAAAAGACAAACGTCCAGCTTTTGCTGCCACAACAAAGGTGCCAGCGGGGAAAAGTAATGCTGGTTCTCACTGCCTCCTGGAACCCTTTCAAATGCCACAGACAATTTGGCCCTCTCTGCTTTCCTGCGGACTCCATCCTCAAAAGCACCTGTTTTCGCTTTCGGCAGCCTCCGGAGCAAAAAAGACAAACGTCCAGCTTTTGCTGCCACAGCAAAGGTGCCAGCGGGGAAAAGTAATGCTGGTTCTCACTGCCTCCTGGAACCCTTTCAAATGCCACAGACAATTTGGCCCTCTCTGCTTTCCTGCGGACTCCATCCTCAAAAGCACCTGTTTTCGCTTTCGGCAGCCTCCGGAGCAAAAAAGACAAACGTCCAGCTTTTGCTGCCACAGCAAAGGTGCCAGCGGGGAAAAGTAATGCTGGTTCTCACTGCCTCCTGGAACCCTTTCAAATGCCCCAGACAATTTGGCCCTCTCTGCTTTCCTGCGGACTCTATCCTCAAAAGCGCCTTTTTTCACTTTCGGCGCCCTCCGGTGGTAAAAAGACAAACGTCCAGCTTTTGCTGCCGCAGCAAAGGTGCCAGCGGGGAAAAGTAATGCTGGTCCTCACTGCCTCCTGGAACCTCTTTAAATGCCAAAGACAATTTGGCCCTCTCTGCTTTCCTGCGGACTCCATCATCAAAAGCATCTGTTTTCGCTTTCGGCAGCCTCCGGAGCAAAAAAGACAAACGTCCAGCTTTTGCTGCCACAGCAAAGGTGCCAGCGGGGAAAAGTAATGCTGGTTCTCACTGCCTCCTGGAACCCTTTCAAATGCCACAGACAATTTGGCTCTCTCTGCTTTCCTGCGGACTCCATCCTCAAAAGAACCTATTTTCGCTTTCGGCAACCTCAGGAGCAAAAAAGACAAACGTCAAGCTTTTGCTGCCACAGCAAAGGTACCAGCGGGGAAAAGTAATGCTGGTTCTCACTGCCTCCTGGAACCTCTTCAAATGCCACAGACAATTTGGCCCTCTCTGCTTTCCTGCGGACTCCATCCTCAAAAGCACCTGTTTTCGCTTTCGGCAGCCTCCGGAGCAAAAAAGACAAACGTCTAGATTTTGCTGCCACAGCAAAGGTGCCAGCGGGGAAAAGTAATGCTGGTTCTCACTGCCTCCTGGAACCCTTTCAAATGCCACAGACAATTTGGCCCTCTCTGCTTTCCTGCGGACTCCATCCTCAAAAGCACCTTTTTTCGCTTTCGGCAGCCTCAGGAGCAAAAAAGACAAACGTCCAGCTTTTGCTGCCACAGCAAAGGTGCCAACGGGGAAAAGTAATGCTGGTTCTCACTGCCTCCTGGAACCCTTTCAAATGCCACAGACAATTTGGCCCTCTCTGCTTTCCTGCGGACTCCATCCTCAAAAGCACCTGTTTTCGCTTTCGGCGCCCTCCGGTGGTAAAAAGACAAACGTCCAGCTTTTGCTGCCGCAGCAAAGGTGCCAGCGGGGAAAAGTAATGCTGGTCCTCACTGCCTCCTGGAACCTCTTTAAATGCCAAAGACAATTTGGCCCTCTCTGCTTTCCTGCGGACTCCATCCTCAAAAGCACCTGTTTTCGCTTTCGGCAGCCTCCGGAGCAAAAAAGACAAACGTCCAGCTTTTGCTGCCACAGCAAAGGTGCCAGCGGGGAAAAGTAATGCTGGTTCTCACTGCCTCCTGGAACCCTTTCAAATGCCACAGACAATTTGGCCCTCTCTGCTTTCCTGCGGACTCCATCCTCAAAAGCACCTGTTTTCGCTTTCGGCAGCCTCCGGAGCAAAAAAGACAAACGTCCAGCTTTTGCTGCCACAGCAAAGGTGCCAGCGGGGAAAAGTAATGCTGGTTCTCACTGCCTCCTGGAACCCTTTCAAATGCCCCAGACAATTTGGCCCTCTCTGCTTTCCTGCGGACTCTATCCTCAAAAGCGCCTTTTTTCACTTTCGGCGCCCTCCGGTGGTAAAAAGACAAACGTCCAGCTTTTGCTGCCGCAGCAAAGGTGCCAGCGGGGAAAAGTAATGCTGGTCCTCACTGCCTCCTGGAACCTCTTTAAATGCCAAAGACAATTTGGCCCTCTCTGCTTTCCTGCGGACTCCATCATCAAAAGCACCTGTTTTCGCTTTCGGCAGCCTCCGGAGCAAAAAAGACAAACGTCCAGCTTTTGCTGCCACAGCAAAGGTGCCAGCGGGGAAAAGTAATGCTGGTTCTCACTGCCTCCTGGAACCCTTTCAAATGCCACAGACAATTTGGCCCTCTCTGCTTTCCTGCGGACTCCATCCTCAAAAGAACCTATTTTCGCTTTCGGCAGCCTCCGGAGCAAAAAAGACAAACGTCCAGCTTTTGCTGCCACAGCAAAGGTGCCAGCGGGGAAAAGTAATGCTGGTTCTCACTGCCTCCTGGAACCCTTTCAAATGCCACAGACAATTTGGCCCTCTCTGCTTTCCTGCGGACTCCATCCTCAAAAGCACCTATTTTCGCTTTCGGCAGCCTCCGGAGCAAAAAAGACAAACGTCCAGCTTTTGCTGCCACAGCAAAGGTGCCAGCGGGGAAAAGTAATGCTGGTTCTCACTGCCTCCTGGAACCCTTTCAAATGCCACAGACAATTTCGCCCTCTCTGCTTTCCTGCGGACTCCATCCTCAAAAGCACCTGTTTTCGCTTTCGGCAGCCTCCGGAGCAAAAAAGACAAACGTCCAGCTTTTGCTGCCACAGCAAAGGTGCCAGCGGGGAAAAGTAATGCTGGTTCTCACTGCCTCCTGGAACCCTTTCAAATGCCACAGACAATTTGGCCCTCTCTGCTTTCCTGCGGACTCCATCCTCAAAAGCACCTGTTTTCGCTTTCGGCAGCCTCCGGAGCAAAAAAGACAAACGTCCAGCTTTTGCTGCCACAACAAAAGTGCCAGCGGGGAAAAGTAATGCTCGTCCTCACTGCCTCCTGGAACCTCTTTAAATGCCAAAGACAATTTGGCCCTCTCTGCTTTCCTGCGGACTCCATCATCAAAAGCACCTGTTTTCGCTTTCGGCAGCCTCCGGAACAAAAAAGACAAACGTCCAGCTTTTGCTGCCACAGCAAAGGTGCCAGCGGGGAAAAGTAATGCTGGTTCTCACTGCCTCCTGGAACCCTTTCAAATGCCACAGACAATTTGGCCCTCTCTGCTTTCCTGCAAACTCCATCCTCAAAAGAACCTATTTTCGCTTTCGGCAGCCTCCGGAGCAAAAAAGACAAACGTCCAGCTTTTGCTGCCACAGCAAAGGTGCCAGCGGGGAAAAGTAATGCTCGTTCTCACTGCCTCCTGGAACCCTTTCAAATGCCACAGACAATTTGGCCCTCTCTGCTTTCCTGCGGACTCCATCCTCAAAAGCACCTGTTTTCGCTTTCGGCAACCTCCGGAGCAAAAAAGACAAACGTCCAGCTTTTGCTGCCACAGCAAAGGTGCCAGCGGGGAAAAGTAATGCTGGTTCTCACTGCCTCCTGGAACCCTTTCAAATGCCCCAGACAATTTGGCCCTCTCTGCTTTCCTGCGGACTCCATCCTCAAAAGCACCTGTTTTCGCTTTCGGCAGCCTCCGGAGCAAAAAAGACAAACGTCCAGCTTTTGCTGCCACAAAAAAGGTGCCAGCGGGGAAAAGTAATGCTGGTTCTCACTGCCTCCTGGAACCCTTTCAAATGCCACAGACAATTTGGCCCTCTCTGCTTTCCTGCGGACTCTATCCTCAAAAGCGCCTTTTTTCACTTTCGGCGCCCTCCGGTGGTAAAAAGACAAACGTCCAGCTTTTGTTGCCGCAGCAAAGGTGCCAGCGGGGAAAAGTAATGCTGGTCCTCACTGCCTCCTGGAACCTCTTTAAATGCCTCAGACAATTTGGCCCTCTCTGCTTTCCTGCGGACTCCATCCTCAAAAGCACCTATTTTCGCTTTCGGCAGCCTCCGGAGCAAAAAAGACAAACGTCCAGCTTTTGCTGCCACAGCAAAGGTGCCAGCGGGGAAAAGTAATGCTGGTTCTCACTGCCTCCTGGAACCCTTTCAAATGCCACAGACAATTTGGCCCTCTCTGCTTTCCTGCGGACTCCATCCTCAAAAGCACCTGTTTTCGCTTTCGGCAGCCTCCGGAGCAAAAAAGACAAACGTCCAGCTTTTGCTGCCACAACAAAGGTGCCAGCGGGGAAAAGTAATGCTGGTTCTCACTGCCTCCTGGAACCCTTTCAAATGCCACAGACAATTTGGCCCTCTCTGTTTTCCTGCGGACTCCATCCTCAAAAGCACCTGTTTTCGCTTTCGGCAGCCTCCGGAGCAAAAAAGACAAACGTCCAGCTTTTGCTGCCACAGCAAAGGTGCCAGCGGGGAAAAGTAATCCTTGTTCTCACTGCCTCCTGGAACCCTTTCAAATGCCACAGACAATTTGGCCCTCTCTGCTTTCCTGCGGACTCTATCCTCAAAAGCGCCTTTTTTCACTTTCGGCGCCCTCCGGTGGTAAAAAGACAAACGTCCAGCTTTTGCTGCCACAGCAAAGGTGCCAGCGGGGAAAAGTAATGCTGGTTCTCACTGCCTCCTGGAACCCTTTCAAATGCCCAGACAATTTGGCCCTCTCTGCTTTCCTGCGGACTCCATCCTCAAAAGAACCTATTTTCGCTTTCGGCAACCTCAGGAGCAAAAAAGACAAACGTCCAGCTTTTGCTGCCACAGCAAAGGTACCAGCGGGGAAAAGTAATGCTGGTTCTCACTGCCTCCTGGAACCTCTTCAAATGCCACAGACAATTTGGCCCTCTCTGCTTTCCTGCGGACTCCATCCTCAAAAGCACCTGTTTTCGCTTTCGGCAGCCTCCGGAGCAAAAAAGACAAACGTCCAGATTTTGCTGCCACAGCAAAGGTGCCAGCGGGGAAAAGTAATGCTGGTTCTCACTGCCTCCTGGAACCCTTTCAAATGCCACAGACAATTTGGCCCTCTCTGCTTTCCTGCGGACTCCATCCTCAAAAGCACCTTTTTTCGCTTTCGGCAGCCTCCGGAGCAAAAAAGACAAACGTCCAGCTTTTGCTGCCACAGCAAAGGTGCCAACGGGGAAAAGTAATGCTGGTTCTCACTGCCTCCTGGAACCCTTTCAAATGCCCCAGACAATTTGGCCCTCTCTGCTTTCCTGCGGACTCCATCCTCAAAAGCACCTGTTTTTGCTTTCGGCAGCCTCCGGAGCAAAAAAGACAAACGTCCAGCTTTTGCTGCCACAGCAAAGGTGCCAGCGGGGAAAAGTAATGCTGGTTCTCACTGCCTCCTGGAACCCTTTCAAATGCCACAGACAATTTGGCCCTCTCTGCTTTCCTGCGGACTCTATCCTCAAAAGCGCCTTTTTTCACTTTCGGCGCCCTCCGGTGGTAAAAAGACAAACGTCCAGCTTTTGCTGCCACAGCAAAGGTGCCAGCGGGGAAAAGTAATGCTGGTCCTCACTGCCTCCTGGAACCTCTTTAAATGCCAAAGACAATTTGGCCCTCTCTGCTTTCCTGCGGACTCCATCATCAAAAGCACCTGTTTTCGCTTTCGGCAGCCTCCGGAGCAAAAAAGACAAACGTCCAGCTTTTGCTGCAACAACAAAGGTGCCAGCGGGGAAAAGTAATGCTGGTTCTCACTGCCTCCTGGAACCCTTTCAAATGCCCCAGACAATTTGGCCCTCTCTGCTTTCCTGCGGACTCTATCCTCAAAAGCGCCTTTTTTCACTTTCGGCGCCCTCCGGTGGTAAAAAGACAAACGTCCAGCTTTTGCTGCCGCAGCAAAGGTGCCAGCGGGGAAAAGTAATGCTGGTCCTCACTGCCTCCTGGAACCTCTTTAAATGCCAAAGACAATTTGGCCCTCTCTGCTTTCCTGCGGACTCCATCCTCAAAAGCACCTGTTTTCGCTTTCGGCAGCCTCCGGAGCAAAAAAGACAAACGTCCAGCTTTTGCTGCCACAGCAAAGGTGCCAGCGGGGAAAAGTAATGCTGGTTCTCACTGCCTCCTGGAACCCTTTCAAATGCCCAGACAATTTGGCCCTCTCTGCTTTCCTGCGGACTCCATCCTCAAAAGAACCTATTTTCGCTTTCGGCAACCTCAGGAGCAAAAAAGACAAACGTCCAGCTTTTGCTGCCACAGCAAAGGTACCAGCGGGGAAAAGTAATGCTGGTTCTCACTGCCTCCTGGAACCTCTTCAAATGCCACAGACAATTTGGCCCTCTCTGCTTTCCTGCGGACTCCATCCTCAAAAGCACCTGTTTTCGCTTTCGGCAGCCTCCGGAGCAAAAAAGACAAACGTCCAGATTTTGCTGCCACAGCAAAGGTGCCAGCGGGGAAAAGTAATGCTGGTTCTCACTGCCTCCTGGAACCCTTTCAAATGCCACAGACAATTTGGCCCTCTCTGCTTTCCTGCGGACTCCATCCTCAAAAGCACCTTTTTTCGCTTTCGGCAGCCTCCGGAGCAAAAAAGACAAACGTCCAGCTTTTGCTGCCACAGCAAAGGTGCCAACGGGGAAAAGTAATGCTGGTTCTCACTGCCTCCTGGAACCCTTTCAAATGCCCCAGACAATTTGGCCCTCTCTGCTTTCCTGCGGACTCCATCCTCAAAAGCACCTGTTTTCGCTTTCGGCAGCCTCCGGAGCAAAAAAGACAAACGTCCAGCTTTTGCTGCCACAGCAAAGGTGCCAGCGGGGAAAAGTAATGCTGGTTCTCACTGCCTCCTGGAACCCTTTCAAATGCCACAGACAATTTGGCCCTCTCTGCTTTCCTGCGGACTCCATCCTCAAAAGCACCTGTTTTCGCTTTCGGCAGCCTCCGGGCAAAAAAGACAAACGTCCAGCTTTTGCTGCCACAGCAAAGGTGCCAGCGGGGAAAAGTAATGCTGGTTCTCACTGCCTCCTGGAACCCTTTCAAATGCCACAGACAATTTGGCCCTCTCTGCTTTCCTGCGGACTCCATCCTCAAAAGCACCTGTTTTCGCTTTCGGCAGCCTCCGGAGCAAAAAAGACAAACGTCCAGCTTTTGCTGCCACAGCAAAGGTGCCAGCGGGGAAAAGTAATGCTGGTTCTCACTGCCTCCTGGAACCCTTTCAAATGCCCCAGACAATTTGGCCCTCTCTGCTTTCCTGCGGACTCTATCCTCAAAAGCGCCTTTTTTCACTTTCGGCGCCCTCCGGTGGTAAAAAGACAAACGTCCAGCTTTTGCTGCCGCAGCAAAGGTGCCAGCGGGGAAAAGTAATGCTGGTCCTCACTGCCTCCTGGAACCTCTTTAAATGCCAAAGACAATTTGGCCCTCTCTGCTTTCCTGCGGACTCCATCATCAAAAGCACCTGTTTTCGCTTTCGGCAGCCTCCGGAGCAAAAAAGACAAACGTCCAGCTTTTGCTGCCACAGCAAAGGTGCCAGCGGGGAAAAGTAATGCTGGTTCTCACTGCCTCCTGGAACCCTTTCAAATGCCCCAGACAATTTGGCCCTCTCTGCTTTCCTGCGGACTCCATCCTCAAAAGCACCTGTTTTCGCTTTCGGCAGCCTCCGGAGCAAAAAAGACAAACGTCCAGCTTTTGCTGCCACAGCAAAGGTGCCAGCAGGGAAAAGTAATGCTGGTTCTCACTGCCTCCTGGAACCCTTTCAAATGCCACAGACAATTTGGCCCTCTCTGCTTTCCTGCGGACTCCATCCTCAAAAGCACCTGTTTTCGCTTTCGGCAGCCTCCGGAGCAAAAAAGACAAACGTCCAGCTTTTGCTGCCACAGCAAAGGTGCCAGCAGGGAAAAGTAATGCTGGTTCTCACTGCCTCCTGGAACCCTTTCAAATGCCACAGACAATTTGGCCCTCTCTGCTTTCCTGCGGACTCTATCCTCAAAAGCGCCTTTTTTCTCTTTCGGCGCCCTCCGGTGGTAAAAAGACAAACGTCCAGCTTTTGCTGCCACAGCAAAGGTGCCAGCGGGGAAAAGTAATGCTGGTCCTCACTGCCTCCTGGAACCTCTTTAAATGCCAAAGACAATTTGGCCCTCTCTGCTTTCCTGCGGACTCCATCATCAAAAGCACCTGTTTTCGCTTTCGGCAGCCTCCGGAGCAAAAAAGACAAACGTCCAGCTTTTGCTGCCACAGCAAAGGTGCCAGCGGGGAAAAGTAATGCTGGTTCTCACTGCCTCCTGGAACCCTTTCAAATGCCCCAGACAATTTGGCCCCTCTCTGCTTTCCTGCGGACTCCATCCTCAAAAGCACCTGTTTTGCTTTCGCCATCCTCCGGAGCAAAAAAGACAAACGTCCAGCTTTTGCTGCTACAACAAAGGTGCTACTGGGAGGGAAAGTAATGCTGGTTCTCACTGCCTCCTGGAACCTCTTCAAATGCCTCAGACAATTTGGCCCTCTCTGCTTTCCTGCGGACTCCATCCTCAAAAGCACCTGTTTTCACTTTCGGCAACCTCCGGAGCAAAAAAGACAAACGTCCAGCTTTTGCTGCCACAGCAAAGGTGCCAGCGGGGAAAAGTAATGCTGGTTCTCACTGCCTCCTGGAACCCTTTCAACTGCCACAGACAATTTGGCCCTCTCTGCTTTCCTGCGGACTCCATCCTCAAAAGCACCTGTTTTCGCTTTCGGCAGCCTCCGGAGCAAAAAAGACAAACGTCCAGCTTTTGCTGCCACAGCAAAGGTGCCAGCGGGGAAAAGTAATGCTGGTTCTCACTGCCTCCTGGAACCTCTTTAAATGCCAAAGACAATTTGGCCCTCTCTGCTTTCCTGCGGACTCCATCATCAAAAGCACCTATTTTCGCTTTCGGCAGCCTCCGGAGCAAAAAAGACAAACGTCCAGCTTTTGCTGCCACAGCAAAGGTGCCAGCGGGGAAAAGTAATGCTGGTTCTCACTGCCTCCTGGAACCCTTTCAAATGCCACAGACAATTTGGCCCTCTCTGCTTTCCTGCGGACTCTATCCTCAAAAGCACCTTTTTTCACTTTCGGCGCCCTCCGGTGGTAAAAAGACAAACGTCCAGCTTTTGCTGCCGCAGCAAAGGTGCCAGCGGGGAAAAGTAATGCTGGTCCTCACTGCCTCCTGGAACCTCTTTAAATGCCAAAGACAATTTGGCCCTCTCTGCTTTCCTGCGGACTCCATCATCAAAAGCACCTGTTTTCGCTTTCGGCAGCCTCCGGAGCAAAAAAGACAAACGTCCAGCTTTTGCTGCCACAGCAAAGGTGCCAGCGGGGAAAAGTAATGCTGGTTCTCACTGCCTCCTGGAACCCTTTCAAATGCCACAGACAATTTGGCCCTCTCTGCTTTCCTGCGGACTCCATCCTCAAAAGCACCTGTTTTCGCTTTCGGCAACCTCCGGAGCAAAAAAGACAAACGTCCAGCTTTTGCTGCCACAGCAAGGTGCCAGCGGGGAAAAGTAATGCTGGTTCTCACTGCCTCCTGGAACCCTTTCAAATGCCACAGACAATTTGGCCCTCTCTGCTTTCCTGCGGATTCCATCCTCAAAAGAACCTATTTTTTGCTTTCGGCGCCCTCCGGAGCAAAAAAGACAAACGTCCAGCTTTTGCTGCCACAGCAAAGGTACCAGCGGGGAAAAGTAATGCTGGTTCTCACTGCCTCCTGGAACCTCTTCAAATGCCACAGACAATTTGGCCCTCTCTGCTTTCCTGCGGACTCCATCCTCAAAAGCACCTGTTTTCGCTTTCGGCAACCTCCGGAGCAAAAAAGACAAACGTCCAGCTTTTGCTGCCACAGCAAAGGTGCTAGCGGGGAAAAGTAATGCTCGTTCTCACTGCCTCCTGGAACCCTTTCAAATGCCCCC